>NC_141874.1:722160670-722462444 GCF_056163025.1 Triticum urartu | reverse complement strand
TAAATATCATGAACATTTTAGAAATGTGTGGATATTTTGAGGTGTTATTATAATTCTTTTAGATGTCACAAATATGTTTGAATCATACGAAACATTTTTTCTAGAATAACACGAACAAGTGTTTCCTTAGTATGAACATTTTTCTAAAAATGTCATGAACATATTGTTCCATGGATGAACTTGTTTTAAATGTGATGAATATTTTTATTAAAAAATATGCGTAAAATTTTAATTAAATATTTTTTAATGAGCAATGAACTTCTTAAAATTTAATTTTTTTAGGGAAAACTGTACTCCTTTATTGAATAACGATGTCCCATGGTATAGTTACAAAAACATGAGGTTGTAACAACCAAACATGTCTACCAGGTGCTAGATTTAAGGAATACTTAGTTAGACTATCTGCATCTACATTCGAGTTTCTACTTTCATAAATGAAATTACAAGAGTTCAAACCATCCACCCTGGCTCTTATTTCTTTGATAATAGTTGCATGTGTGTCTACCTGTGCCTGAGCAATATCTCCTACAACCACATGGCGGTCCGAACAAACCATGATATTGGGTTTGAAAGTGGTGGCTCCTCTAGGAGGATTTCAAAGCCTTAGTAGAGAAAATTTGGAATGCCCATGTCTCTAGCAAAAAACCCCATTGAGGTTTGGCAGAAGAAAATTAGGAAGTTGAGGAAGACCACTAAGGGCCAGAGTGCCAACACTGAGGTTGACCTGAGGAAACTCAAAAAAGGTCTCATGGATGAATATAATAGATCAGATATTAAATCAGAGAGTATTGAGCTCTCTAAACAAGAAAAGGTTAGGTTGAGAGAAATCCATTTAGAGTTGCAAAATCACTAGCTAAGGGAGGAAGTGAAAACTGAATAAAGGTCTACGGATAGAGATATTAAGGAAGGGGACATATACTACATATTTTCATGCAGTAGCTAACCAGAGGAGAAAAACCTTTATACACCCCTAGATGGCCTGATGGACCATTCACGAAAACTGTAGCCCTTCTTAAAGTAGCTGGAGATTTCTACAAAAAAAACTCTTTAAAGGTGAAAGTAGAAATGGGTGTACTCTTAATGTTGATTTCTTCTTCGACGAGGAAAAAGTGTATGATGCTGAAAATGAATTCCTCCAGCTGCTTTTTTAGAAGAGGAAATTAGGAAGGCAGTTTTTGATTCCTATGCTAATGGTGCTCCAAGACCAGATGGGATTTCATTTCTATTTTACCAGCACTTCTAGGACCTAGTTAAAACTGTTTTAATGAGAATGTTTGAAGACTTTCATAGAGGAGAATTAGACATTTATAGACTCAACTTTGCTTTACTAACCCTAATCCCTAAGGAGGCTGATGCCACCTCTATGAAGAAATTTAGGCCAATTAGTTTGTTAAACTCTAGTTTTAAGATCTTTACCAAAGTACTTGACAACAGGATCAGCATCATACTTCAAAGGATGATTACGAGTACCCAATATGCTTTCTTGAAAGGCGTGTTTATACTTGGGAGTGTAGTAACTCCACATGAGGTATTGTAGTCTGTCCATTCTTGCAATGAGCAAGGGCTATCCTAAAATTGGACTATGAAAAAGCATTTGACTTTGTCCATTTAGATTGCCTTACCTAATTGTTACCAAAAAGAGGTTATGGATATAAGTGGCCATCTTGGATCCCATCAATAGTTAGAGGAGGCTCTATTGGTGTGAAAATCAATGGATGCGAGAGTGGTTTCTTTATTACCAGCAAAGGGCTTAGGCAGGGGGACCCCTTGTCTCCCCTTCTCCTTAATTTAGTAGTGGATGTACTAACTAGGAGGTTAGCTAAGGCTGCCTCTAGAGATTTAATCAGTGGCCTTTGCCCCAATCTTACCCTGAAGGGCTTATGTGTATTTAATACGCTGATGACACTATTTTATTCTTATAGAAAGACCTAGATAAAGCTTTAAATCTAAAAATGGCCCTTTCCTATTTTGAAGAAGTATATGGAATGAGGATCAACTATAGCAAGAGTGATTTGATCCCCATAAACATGACTGATGAGGAACACTTAGAATTCATGGAATCACTAGGTTGCAAAGGGGGGAATTTCCCGATAAAATATATGGGCATTCCCTTGCACTATGATAAGCTTATGAGGGAGGATATTCAGCCTCTCATTGATAAGATTATTAAAAGGATAACGGGGTGGAGGGGAAAATTGCTTTCCTATAAGGGAGATTGATTCTCATCCAAGCTTGCCTGGCAAGCATTCCAATCTACCTCCAATCCCTTTTTAAATTCCCAAAATGGGCCATTGAGATGATAAATACTCAAATGGCTCATCGTTTGTGGAAAGACTTTGAGGGGTGCTACCTCTTTTAGCACTGCATTGGTTTTCCCCGAAGAGGAAGGGATGATGCAACAAAGTAGCGTAAGTATTTCCCTCAGTTTTTGAGAACCAAGGTATCAATCCAGTAGGAGGCTACGCGCGAGTCCCTCGCACCTACACAAAACAAATAAATCCTCGCAACCAACGCAAATAGGGGTTGTCAATCCCTATAGGGCCACTTACGAGAGTGAGATCTGATAGATATGATAAGATAATATTTTTGGTATTTCTATGATAAATATGCAACGTAAAATAAAGACAAAGTAAATAGCAAAGTAGTAGGAGGTTGATATGATAAAGATAGACCCGGGGGCCATAGGTTTCACTAGTGGCTTCTCTCGAGAGCATAAGTATTCTACGGTGGGTGAACAAATTACTGTTGAGCAATTGACAGAATTGAGCATAGTTATGAGAATATCTACATATGATCATGTATATAGGCATCACGTCCGAGACAAGTAGACCGACTCCTGCCTGCATCTACTACTATTACTCCACTCATCGACCGCTATCCAGCATGCATCTAGAGTATTAAGTTAAAAACAGAGTAACGCCTTAAGCAAGATGACATGATGTAGAGGGATAGACTCATGCAATATGAAGAAAACCCCATCTTGTTATCCTCGATGGCAAAAATACAATACGTGCCTTGCTGCCCTTACTGTCACCGGGAAAGGACACCGCAAGATTGAACCCAAAGCTAAGCACTTCTCCCATTGCAAGAAAGATCGATCTAGTAGGCCAAACCAAACTGATAATTCGAAGAGACTTGCAAAGACAACCAATCATACATAAAAGAATTCAGAGAAGATTCAAATATTATTCATAGATAGACTTGATCATAAACCGAAAATTCATCGGTCTCAACAAACACACCGCAAAAAGAAGATTACATCGAATAGATCTCCACAAGAGAGGGGGAGAACATTGTATTGAGATCCAAAAAAGAGAGAAGAAGCCATCTAGCTACTAACTATGTACCCGTAGGTCTGAAGTAAGCTACTCACACTTCATCGGAGAGGCTATGGTGTTGATGTAGAAACCCTTCGTGATCGATGCCCCCTCCGGCGGAGCTCCGGAATAGGCCCCAAGATGGGATCTCGTGGATACAGAAAGTTACGTTGGTGGAATTAGGGTTTTGGCTCCGTATCTGATCGTTTGGGGGTACGTGGGTATATATAGGAGGAAGAAATTCGTTGGTGGAGCAACAGGGGGCCCACGAGGGTGGAGGGCGCGCCTGGGGGGGGGGGTAGGCGCGCCCCTACCTCGTGGCCTCCTGTTACGTGTCTTGGCGTAGGGTCCAAGTCTCCTGAGTTGTATTCGATGAGAAAATCACGTTCCCGAAGGTTTCATTCCGTTTGGACTCCGTTTGATATTCCTTTTCTTTGAAACCCTAAAATAGGCAAAAAAAACAGCAATTCTGGGTTGGGCCTCCGGTTAATAGGTTAGTCCCAAAAATAATATAAAAGTGTATAATAAAGCCCAATAATGTCCAAAACAGTAGATAATATAGCATGGAGCAATCAAAAATTATAGATACGTTGGAGACACATCAAGTATCCCCAAGCTTAATTCCTGCTCGTCCTCGAGTAGGTAAATGATAAAAACAGAATTTTTGATGCGGAGTGCTACTTGGCATAATTTTAATGTAATCCTTCTTAATTGTGGTATGAATATTCAGATCCGAAAGATTCAAGACAAAAGTTCATATTGACATAAAAATAATAATACTTCAAGCATACTAACAAAGCAATTATGTCTTCTCAAAATAACATGGCTAAAGAAAGTTATCCCTACAAAATTATATAGTCTGGCTATGCTCTATCTTCACCACACAAAATATTTAAATCATGCACAACCTCGATGACAAGCCAAGCAATTGTTTCATACTTTTGACATTCTCAAAACTTTTTCAATTTTTCACGCAATACATGAGCGTGAGCCATGGATATAGCACTATAGGTGGAATAGAGTGGTGGTTGTGGAGAAGACAAAAAGGGAGAAGATAGTCTCACATCAACTAGGCATATCAACGGGCTATGGAGATGCCCATCAATAGATATCAATGTGAGTGAGTAGGGATTGCCATGCAACGGATGCACTAGAGCTATAAGTATATGAAAGCTCAAAAAGAAACTAAGTGGGTGTGCATCCAACTTGCTTGCTCATGAAGACCTAGGGAAATTTGAGGAAGACCATCATTGGAATATACAAGCCAAGTTCTATAATGAAAAATTCCCACTAGTATATGAAAGTGATAACATGAGAGACTCTCTACTCTGAAGATCATGGTGCTACTTTGAAGCACAAGTGTGGTAAAAGGATACTAACATTGTCCCTTCTCTCTTTTTCTCTCATTATTTATTTTTTTATTTTTTTATTTGGGCCTTTTCTCTTTTTTTATGGCCTTCTTTCTCTTTTTTATTTGGGCTTCTTTGGCCTCTTTTATTTATTTTTCGTCTGGAGCCTCATCCCGACTTGTGGGGGATTCATAGTCTCCATCATCCTTTCCTCACTGGGACAATGCTCTAATAATGATGATCATCACACTTTTATTTTTCTTACAACTCGATACTTAGAACAAAATATGACTCTATATGAATGCCTTTAGCGGTGTACCAGGATATGCAATGATGCATGAGTGACATGTATGAAAGAATTATGAATGGTGGCTTTGCCACAAATACGATGTCAACTACATGATCATGCTAAGCAATATGACAATGATGGAGTGTGTCATAAATGGAATGGTGGAAAGTTGCATGGCAATATATCTCGGAATGGCTATGGAAATGCCATAATAGGTAGGTATGGTGGCTGTTTTGAGAAAGGTATATGGTGGGTGTATGATACCGGCGAAAGGTGCGCGGTATTAGAGAGGCTAGCAAAGGTGGAAGGGTGAGAGTGCGTATAATCAATGGACTCAACATTAGTCATAAAGAACTCATATACTTATTGCAAAAATATACAAGTTATCAAAGCAAAGTATTATGCGCATGCTCCTAGGGGGATAGATTGGTAGGAAAAGACCATCTCTCGTCCCCGACCGCCACTCATAAGGAAGACAATCAATAAATAAATCATGCTCCGATTTCATCACATAACGGTTCACCATACGTGCATGCTACTGGAATCACAAACTTCAACACAAGTATTTTTCAAATTCACAACTACTCAACTAGCATGACTTTAATATCACCATCTCCATATCTCAAAAACAATTATCAAGTATCAAACTTATCATAGTATTCAACACACTCATAAGAAAGTTTTATTATTAATCTTGCATACCAAGCATATTAGGATTTTAAGAAAATTATCATGCTATTAAGACTCTCAAAATAATCTAGGTGAAGCATGAGAGATCAATAGTTCCTATAAAACAAATCCACCACCGTGCTTTAGAAGATATAAGTGAAGCACTAGAGCAAAATTATATAACTCAAAAGATATAAACGAAGCACATAGAGTATTCTAACAAATTCCAAATCATATATGTCTCTCTCAAAAGGTGTGTACAACAAGGATGATTGTGGTAAACTAACAAGCAAAGACTCAAATAATAGAATACGCTCCAAGCAAAACACATATCATGTGGCGAATAAAAATATAGCTCCAAGTAAAGTTACCGATAGAAGTAGACGAAAGAGGGGATGCCTTCTGGGGCATCCCCAAGCTTAGGCTCTTGCCACTCCTTGTTCCATAATCCATCAAATCTTTACCCAAAACTTGAAAACTTCACAACACAAAACTTAAAGTAGAAAATCTCGTGAGCTCCGTTAGCGAAAGAAAACAAAAGACCACTTCAAGGTACTATAATGAACTCATTCTTTATTTATATGGGTGTTATACCTACTGTATTCCAACTTCTCTATGGTTTATAAACTATTTTACTAGCCATAGATTCATCAAAATAAGCAAACAACACACGAAAAACAGAATCTGTCAAAAACAGAACAGTATGTACTAATCTGTAGCTAGCGCACGATATGGAACCCCAAAAATTCTAAAATAAATTGCTGGACGTGAGGAATTTATCTATTAATCATCTGCAAAAATAATTAACTAAATAGCACTCTCCAAATAAAAATGACAGCAGTTCTCGTGAGCGCTAAAGTTTCTGTTTTTTACAGCAAGTTCAACAAGACTTTCCCCAGGTCTTCCCAACGGTTCTACTTGGCACAAACACTAATTAAACACAAAAAACACAACCAAAACAGAGGCTAGATAATTTATTTATTACTAAACAGGATAAAAAATCAAGGAATGAAAATAAAATTGGGTTGCCTCCCAACAAGCGCCATCGTTTAACGCCCCTAGCTAGGCATAACAAGCAAAATAGATCTAGGTATTGCCATCTTTGGTAGGCAATCCATAAGTGGCTCTCATAATAGATCCATAATGTAATTTAATTTTCTTTCTAGGAAAGTGTTCCATGCCTTTCCTTAATGGAAATTGGAATCTAATATTTCCTTCCTTCATATCAATAATTGCACCAATCGTTCTAAGGAAAGGTCTACCAAGAATAATAGGACATGAAGGATTGCAATCTATGTCAAGAATGATAAAATCTACGGGCACATAATTCCTATTTGCAACAATAAGAACATCATTAATTCTTCCCATAGGTTTCTTAATAGTGGAATCCGCAAGGTGCAAGTTTAGAGAGCAATCATCAAAATCACGGAAACCTAACAAATCACACAAAGTCTTTGAAATCGTGGAAACACTAGCACCCAAATCACATAAAGCATAGCATTCATGATCTTTAATTTTAATTTTAATAGTTGGTTCCCACTCATCATAAAGTTTTCTAGGGATAGAAACTTCCAATTCAAGTTTTTCTTCATAAGATTGCATCAAGGCATCAACGATATGTTTAGTAAACGCTTTATTTTGACTATAAGCGTGAGGAGAATTTAGCATGGATTGCAACAAGGAAATACAATCAATCAAAGAGCAATTTTCATAGTTAAATTCCTTGAAATCCATAATAGTGGGTTTAGCAACATCTAGGGTTTTAATTTCTTCAATCCCACTTTTATCAAATTTAGCATCAAGATCAAAAGATTCAGAATTCTTGGAACGCCTTCTAGGTAAAGGTGGATCATATTCAGTCCCATCATTATCAAGATTCATATTGCAAAACAAAGATTTAATAGGGGACACATCAATAACTTTTAGATCTTCATCATTGTTTTCATAGCAACTCGATTGAGTGGCCATCTTATTAACTAGGGTAGCCTGCTTATCCGAAATTTCAGCAGTTAATTTCTCAAGATGAGCAAGTTGGGATCTTAAACCATCGAATTCTTTAGACATATCATCGAGCTCTTTATTCATAAAACTCATAAAACTTTCCTGTTCTTTAAGCTCGTTTCTGAAGAAACTATTATGTTCAAATTGCAAAACCATGAAACTCCTAACATTATTTTCGATTTCTTCTAACCTTTTAAGGTGAAGGTCACCAAATTTAGGTAGAGACATCGTGACAAGCAAGCAAACTAACACACAAGCAAACAAAAAGCAAGTGTGCAAAAAGAGGAAAATAGAGGGAGGATAGAGAGAGAGGGCAAATAAAACGGCAAGGGTAAAGTGGGGGAGAGGAAAACGAGAGGCAAATGGCAAATAATGTAATGCGGGAGATAAGGGTATGTGATGGGTACATGGTATGTTGACTTTTGCGTAGACCTCCCCGACAATGGCGCCAGAAATCCTTCTTGCTACCTCTTTTAGCACTGCGTTGGTTTTCCCCGAAGAGGAAGAGATGATGCAGCAAAGTAGCGTAAGTATTTCCCTCAGTTTTTGAGAACCAAGGTATCAATCCAGTAGGAGGCTACGCGTGAATCCCTCGCACCTGCACAAAACAAATAAATCCTCGCAACCAACGCAAATAGGGGTTGTCAATCCCTATAGGGCCACTTACGAGAGTGAGATCTGATAGATATGATAAGATAATATTTTTGGTATTTTTATGATAAATATGCAAAGTAAAATAAAGGCAAAGTAAATAGCAAAGTAGTAGGAGGTTGATATTATAAAGATAGACCCGGGGGCCATAGGTTTCACTAGTGGCTTCTCTCAAGAGCATAAGTATTCTACGGTGGGTGAACAAATTACTGTTGAGCAATTGACAGAATTGAGCATAGTTATGAGAATATCTACATATGATCATGTATATAGGCATCACATCCGAGACAAGTAGACCGACTCCTGCCTGCATCTACTACTATTACTCCACTCATCGACCGCTATCCAACATGCATCTAGAGTATTAAGTTAAAAACAGAGTAACACCTTAAGCAAGATGACATGATGTAGAGGGATAGACTCATGCAATATGAAGAAAACCCCATCTTGTTATCCTCGATGGCAAAAATACAATACGTGCCTTGCTGCCCTTACTGTCACCGGGAAAGGACACCGCAAGATTGAACCCAAAGCTAAGCACTTATCCCATTGTAAGAAAGATCAATCTAGTAGGACAAACCAAACTGATAATTCGAAGAGACTTGCAAAGATAACCAATCATACATAAAAGAATTCAGAGAAGATTCAAATATTATTCATAGATAGACTTGATCATAAACCCACAATTCATCGGTCTCAACAAACACACCGCAAAAAGAAGATTACATCGAATAGATCTCCACAAGAGAGGGGGAGAACATTGTATTGAGATCCAAAAAGAGAGAAGAAGCCATCTAGCTACTAACTATGGACACTTCATCGAAGAGGCTATGGTGTTGATGTAGAAGCCCTCCGTGATCGATGCCCCCTCCGGCAGAGCTCCGGAATAGGCCCCAAGATGGGATCTCGTGGATACAGAAACTTACGGCGGTGGAATTAGGGTTTTGGCTCCGTATCTGATCGTTTGGGGGTACGTGGGTATATATAGGAGGAAGAAGTACGTCGGTGGAGCAACAAGGGGCCCACGAGGGTGGAGGGCGTGCCTGGGGGGGGGGGGGGTAGGCGCGCCCCCTACCTCGTGGCCTCCTGTTATGTGTCTTGACGTAGGGTCCAAGTCTCCTGAGTTGTTCGATGAGAAAATCATGTTCCTGAAGGTTTCATTCCGTTGGACTCCGTTTGATATTTCTTTTCTTCGAAACCCTAAAACAGGCAAAAACAACAATTATGGGCTGGGCCTCCGGTTAATAGGTTAGTCCCAAAAATAATATAAAAGTGGATAATAAATCCCAATAATGTCCAAAACAGTAGATAATATAGCATGGAGCAATCAAAAATTATAGATACGTTGGAGACGTATCAAGGGGCAAGAAAACTTCACCTAGCAAATTGGAGGTTCGTGTGCATGAAGAAAATTTTTGGGGGCCTTGGGATTGCCAACCTCTAGGAACTAAACCTATGTTTGCTAGGGACTTGGGTGCAGAGATACACCCAAGGGGGAGGCAAAATATGGAAGAGTATAGTAGATTTTAAGTATAATACCCATAGGCCTAACATTTTTAACAGCTCTACTCTCGATGCCACTAGATTCTTGAAGGGAGTGATGAGTATAGTTTAGGCCATTAAATTTAGCTGCTGGTGGGAAATGGTAAACACGTTAGGTTCTAGGAAGACACTTGGTTCGGTACATCACCCTCCCGACTATATATGCAGTTTTGGTCTCTGTATTCTATATGCAACGAGACCTCCAAAACAATAAGTGAGGCGTGGGATGGTGAACAGGTCAAACTCACTTTGAGAAGAGTGTTTAATGACAAAATTACGAAATATTGGTATCAGCTGGTAGAGATTGTTAAGTCAATTACTCTTGTTTGATAATATTGATTCTCATATTTGGCAACTTGAGCAAAGGGAAATACTCTAGTAGTTAATTATATCATGTGATCAATTTTAGTGGGGTACAACCAGTCTTTATTCCTGTTGTTTGGAAGTTAATTGTGTCACCTAAGATCCACATTTTCATTTGGCTCATCTCAGATAACAAGATTATGACCAGAGTTAATCTTAGGAAAAGACACATCATTAAACCATTTGATTGTGTCTTTTGTTCTTCTGATGAATCTATCCATCGCCTATCCTTTGAATGTGTGGTAGCTAAGTACATCTGGGGTTTGGTTAGTGAACACTTTGGCACCTCCTTAGGGGCCGATTATTTATCTATTTCTAGATTTTAGATATCTAACAAAAATAATTATGCACTTAATGTTGCTTGTGCTACCTCCATGTGGTGTTTATGGAAGTTTAGAAACTCCATGATCTTTAATAACACTGCATGGATGAATGTAAAATAGGTGGTTGGGAACATTCAGACCACGACCGAGAATTGGATGGTTCTCTCTAGGGACAAGAAAACTCAATCAGAGACTTTTGTCCTCTTTCTGGTTGGTCACCTGACAAGGCCACTTCGGTTGGCAAGTGTCTAAGCTATGATGCCCTACCTGGAGCATGGGACAATTTCAAGATTGGTGGAACATGCGAGACCCCTGGGATGAAGATGCTTGAGACTGATACAGTGTCAAGCCCGGCATTAGTGATTGAAGTTAGCTGATCTTCGCAGCCATCAGTTGCCCCTCCCCTGAAGACGAGGCATTCACTTTCGGCAATGTGGCAGTCTCTTCGCAAAAAAATCGGATGTGGTTACCTTCATAAAATAGCTTCTAGAAATGCACCTACGAGTGCTTCTATCGTAGTACTCTTTAGGATTCTATCAAAAACTGTAAGTCGATGGGCGTTTGATTTGCTACCTGTTTTGCGAGCTATTGAACTGCTACAATGTATGGGTTTCATTCGAGTTAACGAAATTGGGGAGCCCTCCCTGTTCTTCTAAAATATATACTCGTCCCGTCGCTGACTGCTCCACCGCGGCCGCTCCTTGATGCCCTCGCACCATTGCAGCTCTAGATGCCCTCACAAACGAGCTGCTAGATGTCCTCGTTTCGCCACCGTTTGTTCCCACTGTCCCACGTCTCCGTCGATGATTGCCATGGCCCACTATGGTTGGCTGCTCCGGCGCCACGTGGCCGTCTACCCTCATGTCTCCAAGGATGCAAGAGAAGTCAGTGACTCCAAGAGACACCGGTAGAGGCCTATGAAGGTTGGCCACTTCCATGCGGAAGTATCTCCAACCCAATTCTGCAAGGTGCTCTAAGCACCTGGTTTTGATTTACTTCCAATCCTCGATACCTTTCGGTAGCACCCGGGCACCATCCCACTGTATAGCATTCTGAAGGCGAACACTAGATGCAACTGGTAGGCCAGGCTCTAGGATGTCAATGGAAGGTTTGACATGGATTAATGGTGCTCCTGCTTTGCCATAGCTCACCAATTGCAGGTGGGTACTTCCTAACCTTAAAGGTCCTGGCCCAGGATGCTTCCAGGGTCACCATCTTCGGTCGTTCCTGTGCAGAGGTGGCGATCAAGTGTGATGATCACAATCAAGCCCTTGCCATGGTCGATGAGTGAGGGATTTTCTAATCTATCTCCATTGGTGTGTGCGACTAAACTTCGTATGAATGTGGTTAATGTGTATGATTGTACGTGTGCCACTATTATGCGTATGCTTGTTCGATGTGGTTTAATCTTTGTTCTTCACTGTTGTCATCACTATATTATTCCTATGACTATGTGTGCTGATAAACTCGCCACTTGTAGAAGAGGTTACCACACCGCACGTCTTGCACTTAACCAAACGACCGCATGTTACATCTGGGAAGCACAAACTAGCAACCAAAACGACGTGCTTCTGTTTCTACTCTCATGTAGTCTGGACTTTGTGGGCAACTAAATAAAATACACAACATGGTTCGAAGGTTGTATTAACTAAGTCAGGCTCTACCAGGCACTTGTGCAAGGGGAAACAAAATCGATGTGAGCAACCAAACACGTCCTATAATTTCCAAGTGTGCGGGTGCGGAGTCTCACGTGAATGTATCAGAAATGTCACCCGCCAAGCACCAGCTGTGGCCCAAAACCTCTCAGCCAGGGGTGCAGGTGAAGAGGATATAGGACGCCCCTTGTCCGGATGCTCGAGGATAGGACCGACAGCCTCCTCCAACAAATATTTGTGTGTATCAAATGGCTAATCAAGCAACACATAGCACTAATAAGCTGTCACATTCAGAAACAAATAATTCAACCTATCACTAGAGACAACATAACCTGGATAAATCACCCACCTCAAAACTTAAGACGAGCAACCAATTTTTTTAACATAGTACAATACTGGTGCGCACAAACGCATACATGTACTCATCCCTATGAATGCACGTACGCACATCATATCCCTACAAACACCTCTAAAATACTGAGTCGTCACTACATCTTGGCATTGACGAAGTCATTGTAGTCCACGGAAACGTCTCCTCTCACCTAATAAACATAATCTCTGAAATAAATCAAAGAAAATGCGATCACTAGTCTCAAGTCTAGGACTTTAATTCTGATGGGTTGGTTCCATTCCATCACAAGAAACCTAACAATCTGAGATACACTCAGTTCCCGCAACCAATCTTTTGGATTGTGTCTGTTCGTATCTCTGTCTGATAATGAGGGGCGTACCTAGATTACGCTACCAGCCTATGGTGATGTGCTCATGAACACTAGATCAAAATTATATTTTTTTTGTCAGGATTTGGCATATTACTTAAAGAAAAATACTATGATCATGATAACATAATTTGTCATCTCGAACAGCAGATTTGTCATGCTTAAAAATCCGACGTCGGGTTTTTAACATTTCCGTTAATATAAGGCCTCTGTTTCAAAAGAAGAAGTGGGAATTATGTTTTCTTTCTAGAATTATGTGTGATTTATTATGGATACTGGGAAATGCATTGGAGCACTCAGGTGCCACACACCCCTATATGTATATAGCATTGAAAAATTAAGGAATTTCAAAAGGTATGAAATTTTGGGATATCATACCTAGGTGCCCATTGTACACATGTGTTCAATTTGGTGTGAAATGGATACCGGTGGTATCTATGACGAAGAAAATACGGTCTGTGATGCGATCCATCCAAATAGTTTTTTCTATACATAAGAATTTTTTAACTCTTTTTACCAAGATTACCATGGGCACCCATTTTTCATGAAATTGAACATGGGTGTACAATGGGCACCCAGGTTTAATATCCTAAAATTCTAGAAAATTTTAAAAATTTCTGATATTTTTTAATACTATATTCATATAGAAGTGTGTGGCACCGAAGAGCCACAAATCCTCATCCATGGATGCCGGGCTATTTTCACTACCGGCCTGCGCCTGTTGATGCCCTCGCAGATGGGCTGCTGGATATCCTCAGTTTCCTCACGCCGCCGCTGATTGCTCCACCGCGGCCGCCAACTGCCACTGCTTGATGCCCTCGCGCCGCTGCAGCACTAGATGCCCTCACAAACGGGCTGCCGGGTATCCTCACACCGCCGCCGTTTGCTCCCACCGTCCCACGTCGCCGCCGACGGTTGCCCTGGCCCAGCCGCGGTTGGCTGCTCTCGCGCCACGCGGCCGGCTGCCCTCGCGCCGCCGGGGCTGTCCATTCCAGCGCTCCCCGCTGCCGCCGGCTGCTTCCCGACATTTGCAGCACCCGCGTCAAACGTCGCTGTCAGCAAAGCTCGTGGCATTCCCAAAAAAAGAGAAGCTCCAAAGAGGCCGGCACGACAGCCTCTCCATTTGCCGTACGTGCGTTCGATTGGCCCCGCTGCGGTCGATCGGCCCAGAGAACAGCGATGTCGCCGAGGCTGGCTCCGTTCCCTTGCCCTGATGCCCCGGTTGTTGGCTTGCGTAAATTGCGTTACAGCTTCTCCGCTCCGTTCCCGTCAGCTGTCGAGAGTGTCACTGTCCGATGGATGCCCTTTTGTCCCATCCGTTTAGTTGCTACGGCGGGGTACAAATCCGGCCGTGACGACGGGCAGCTGGTTTCAACGCCTGAGCTCCATAGTACGTTTACATGTGTGTGTCCACCCTGGTGGTACGTATGGCTCCTCTCCTTCAACCTCCGTCTCCAATAACTTGGGACGGTGCTGCTCTGGTTCTTCTGATTTCTGAACTTGGCGGTGACAGAGCATTTCCTTGCGTTTCTCTTATGCAGAGCACCTGCGTCCATGTCGACGGCGGCAGGACCAGCCGGCGACCTACCCGCCACGACGGCCTTGCCCGGCGGCGTTGCTCCTGCCGTTCCGGCCGTGGCCGACGAGCATATATGTGTCGACGTTCCTCGGGTAAGAATCACTCGCCCTGTTGCCAATATTTTTGATGTACATTGGTAGAAGAAGTCGATGTGTTTACCTCTCTGAGCGTTTTCAGCATGCACGTGTTCTCCTGATCACGGTGCTTGCTTTGCCGTGCCGCTAGTTTTTTTTTTTTTTGAGTTTTTGGCGGTACGGATTCTTGATCTTTTGTCTACAACTTTTTTTTAGGAATTCTATGTTTTTCTTTGAGAAAAGGTGAAAGTGGGTGGTTTCAAACACCACACCACTCACCCCCTGCATGTCTTAGGAAATGAAGTATCCGTGTTTGAATTTTTATTTTTTGTCGATTTGATGCGTCAATTTTGCAAGAGGGGGTTTTCCCTCCTTTCTGTATTAATAGAAAACCTTCGGCACTACAAACTTCAGCCTTACAGAAAGCATAACAAATTGAACCAAACAAGGCCTTCTTAGATTCTTTATGAAACCATAGCTGTTAGCTACAGCAGAAAAGGGATGAACAATGAAGAAACCGCGGCAAAATGCAGACAAATACTCCCTAATCATCGCAACAACGCCATAACATATGCAAACTGCTAACAGAAGCCTGAACCTTTGTTGCACATCCATTAGGTTTGATCCGAGCTTTTGAGTCAATAAAGTTCTTTTTTTGCCGGAAAACAAAGTTCTCTTTATTGTACAAAATACAGAATGTAAGCTAGTTAATTGCAGTACAAAGATTACAACACGATGTAGGAGAACTTTATATCGGAATGAACTCTACTACCATTACACAGGAAGAAACACAAGACAATATAATTAAGCATGGTTTTTTGGTCTTTGACCACATCGCCGAGGCTCAAATTGATAAGATCATAGAGTGCCACCTGAGTCAACCTATTTGACCCTAGATGTAGAGCGACTTTCTGCAAAGTTGCCTAGGAGTTCAAAAAGTATCACATCAGTTAGATCCTCGGGACAAATATTTTGAATGCTTGATATGTATCCACAAATTCCATGAAATAGTAGCAACAAACTCAGAAGAAAATTCTACTCGAAGTGACAGTAAAGCATTTCACATATAACATGTTTAGACCTTTTATATTCTTCTTCTATATTGTGACTCCACCCCTTAGGAACTCTACGGTATTAGAAAAACAATTATGCCAAGTATTTAAAAGTCTTTTACTTCTTTTTAATGCCAAATTTAAAAAATGATATGGGCTAGATCTGATCTCTCGGGTCAACTCTGGGGATCAACACAACTCAAGACGAAAAGGATTTAGTTTGAATCACTAGATGAATATCACCCTCATCTAATAAGAGAACAACATGGTTAGAGACATCTCGACTAGGGTCTTCGCAGGAGGTAAAGGATGATCTAAACGCTCTTATATTTCTTTAGAGAGAGAGAGAGAGTAGTTACTAAGATCCTATCATGTTTTTTAAAAAAGGTATTGACTTAGTTGTTAGAATAACAAAACTTATCCCAGCCAAAGCCAATTTCTATCATATAGCAAAAATTTATCCCAGCCAAAGCCAATTTCTATCATATAACAAAAACTTATCCCAGCCAAAGCCAATTTTTATCATACCACAATGTTCAGTGATTGAATTTAAGAGGTATGTCCATTAGAACATTTCCTAACTTTAATTAGATCCCTGACTCTTCTAGTTATGTTAAAAATCACGATCGATAAAAATGGGTAATCTTTATAACCCAAAACATGACCTAACTGAAATCATAATTATCTTCAGAATCAGAAGCACTATAAATATTAACTTTGGTTCCTATTTAAACTTGTAGGTTTATCCATAGTAAGCATTCTAGTACAGAATTAGCAATAAACACCCCCACTTCAAAACTAGGGCCAGCAGATTTCGCAAGATTAGATTACGGGAAACTGCCGACAGAATATGCTATGTGCAGAATCACTTGTTCAGTCAGAATCAACTATGTGTAGAATCACTTGCTCAGTTATTTGCAGCTGCAGCTGCAGCAATCTAAGATTGATGTATAAGTTGTGTTCTAAAATGTCAGTAATGTCTCTAGGCTGAAATTGCTAACAATTAGTTGTTACAAACTATTTTACCTCGGATACGGGCACTAGGGTGATTTACGAGTATCATCAAGTGTGAATCTTATAATAAAAGAATGTTGTGAAATTGACCTCCCCCCCTCACATAAGATTAATATTTTTCTCAGCTGAATATAAGGTGTATTGGTCTCCGTGCAAGTCAAACTTATGTATGTTTGACCAAGATTATAGAACAAGATATCAATATATGTAATACACAATAAATAAAATGTGGAAATACTTTTCATGATGGATCTAGTGATACAAATTTGGTACTATTGATGGTTTTCTAAAAACTTGGTCAAACAAACACTTGTTTGACTTTTGAAAAAACTAACACATCTTATATTTTGGAATGGAGGGAGTACTAAACAACTCGAACATCTACACGTGTACTTTTAGCATTTGAACACGTGTCTACCTGTGAAAACCTCAAAAAGTAAAATAAAAAAATTAACATAAAAATCCCATTCAAGCAATAACTGTGACTTTAAGTGAGGATTGCGCATGCGAAAACGACACCGTATCCAAAGATCCAGCAGAACTAGTTTCTTACGTAAAAGCTCGCTAAATTTGTTGCCGTAGCACATCAACACCTTTCTTTTATTACGGGAGCACACCAGCACTTAAAACAAAAGACTCATTAGAAAATTGCACTCCACAAAGGAATCGTCCCATGAATCAAACACAACTCTCCTACACTACACAAGACACATCCACACAAAGTATCATAGTATACATCTACACCGGACACATCGCCCACGGGAATCAGATCCAATCGATGTTGTGTTTTTTTTCTTAAATAGATCCAATCGATGTTGAACCCCTTGTCCACAAGCGTTTCGTTTACTATACCCTCCGTAGCCCCCGACCAGCCAACCGTTTTCCGAGCCCAACTTCCCGGAAGTGCAAGCGTGCCCAACCACTGTCACGTCCACCCGGGACCCGCCCGTCCCTTGGCCCCACCCGGCAGCCTCCCAGCGGTTAACAAGGGTCTCGCTGTCCCGGGGAATCGGTGTCGTCGGCACTTGGACTCGCCGAGAGCAGAGCGGAGCCGAGCGAGCACCACTCCCCTGTTTCCTCGTGCGTCGCGTGTGTCGCGGCGGCAGCGGGGCGGAGCGGATCGGCGGCGATGGCTCCGAGGGAACAGGCGGGCGCCGGGGCCGCGGGCGGCGCGGCGGATCCGGAGGCCGACATCGAGGCCCCTCTCATCTCCTACAGCTCCTCCTTCTTCTTCCAGGACGGCGCGGCGGCGGGGGCGGGGGCGGGGCCGGGAGGCGAAGACGGCTCCGGCGACGAGGAGCAGCGGCGGAACCGGCGCAGGTTCCTCCTCGGCGGCCAGCTGCAGTCCAACGCCACCTCCCAGGTCGCGCTCGTCGGCACCGACTTCTGCCCCATCGAGAGCCTCGACTACGAGTAAGCGCAAGCCCCCCAATCTCTCCGGCAATTCCGCTGGCTTGGTTCCAATCAGCGTCAACTGTTGACTCTGTCGGCGCGGGGCTGGGCTGCTTGCAGGTTGATCGAGAACGACGTGTTCAAGCAGGACTGGCGGGCGCAGGGGCGGGGCCACATCCTGCGCTACTTCGCGCTCAAGTGGGCGCTCTGCTTCCTTGTCGGCGCGCTCACCGCCGCCGCCGCCTTCGTCGCCAACCTCGGCGTCGAGAACGTCGCCGGCGCCAAGTTCGTCGTCACCTCCAACCGCATGTTCGCGCGCAGGTAACCAGCAGTGTTTCACTGGACGCCGGAGCCTTTCCGTTGAACTGAACTGACTGCGATTTAGTAGGTGTGGATATCGACTTGACTTTCAGTGCTGACTCAAAATTGATTGATCCCGTCAGGTTTGAATCGGCGTTTCTGGTCTTCCTGTTTTCGAATTTCCTGCTCACAATGTTCGCCACGGTGCTGACGGTGTACGTGGCGCCCGCGGCGGCCGGCTCCGGCATCCCGGAGGTGAAGGCCTACTTGAACGGCGTCGACGCACCCAACATTTTCTGTTTCAAGACTCTGGTGGTGAAGGTAGACTAGTAAATTCCTTTCGCTTTCATCCCTGTTCTTTCATGGCATGAATAATTGGTATGATGATGTGCCTTTGCATTCATGATGGCTGGCACTTGGCACTCACTACTAGCTCACACTTGGCTTAACTTAAAGCAATGGACTGCTTGATTGGTTTCTCGGCCTGTCATCTGGGGTTAGTATTGTAGCAGAGATACTTCTAATATACTTGTCAGACATTGTAGTGGGGTCTGCAGTACTTCTGCTTGTTCATGATTATTCTGCTTTTAATCAACACATCACATGAGCGATGATTTACGCAAGTGGGAGTGTTGGACTTGATCAGATCTGTATGGGGTAGGAAATTATGTCAGCAGAAATATGCTATGGTATTTTGTTACCCATACAACAGTTCGTATACATAAAAGATGTAGGAAAGACATGTGCTGTTGTAATGCCATTATGGTCACTACGCTTTCCCTTTATCTTTTTGTGCAGACCAAATTGCCTCTGCTCGTTCCTGTTTCATGAATATACCTGAATTTCAAATATCTTCTGGTTTCTGAACAGGTTGTGGGATGCATTGCTGCAGTATCATCATCACTGCATGTGGGAAAAGCTGGTCCTCTGGTACACACAGGTGCATGCATTGCATCAATACTTGGGCAAGGTGGCTCGCGTAAATATCGCATGACATGTAAATGGCTAAGGCACTTCAAGAATGATAGGGATCGGAGGGACCTTGTCACTTGTGGTGCTGGTGCTGGTATTGCTGGTGCTTTCAGGGCTCCAGTCGCCGGAGTTCTTTTTGCTCTGGAAACAGTGTCTTCACGGTAAAAACTTCCCCATGATTATAAATATTTGGACTTTCCTCGATTGATTGTCTTAATTTCATTATTTATTCATTGAGAGAAGAACATTTCCTCCACATTTGAGAAATGCAGGAATTTGTTTTGCCTACATATAGTTTTCTGTAGGTTTATGCTTAATTAAGGTGGCACACTCGATGCTCCAATACATGCCTCAAGTTAGTGACTTGCTGGCTTTGAAGTTTATATGTTTGTAAGTGAGGAGAAGATTGCTCCACCTAGTGGCAAAACTTTAGACTTACGCAATCCCATAAAAAATGATGCTTTTTTATCATGTGTCACCTAATATCAAAACGAGTTTCTCCTTATTCTCACGTTTTCTCCTTAAGTTGGGATTATCATATTTTCTTATTGTGATCATCTGAAATCTTGAACCATCACCCTACCTATCTGACCATTCTTGCTAGAAATTATCATTGATGCAGTGAAGGGCAGTAGGGTGCAATATATTTGTCCTTTAAGCATATCCTTTGAAATGAAAATATTTATGTAAGGGCTTCTGCAAAATGGTACCTGTATACAAAATTTTGCAATGAATAAAATACTTGTGGACCATCCTTTTTGTTGTCTTTGCAGATGGAGGAGTGCCCTACTCTGGCGAGCTTTCTTCACAACGGCAGTTGTTGCCGTTGTGCTTAGGGCATTAATAGACATCTGTAAAAGAGGCCGGTGTGGCTTGTTCGGGAAAGGCGGTCTTATAATGTTTGATGTGACTTCGGGCTATGTCAACTATCATGTGATTGATTTACCTCCGGTAATCACTCTAGCAGTTTTTGGAGGAGTACTGGGGAGCTTGTACAACTTCTTCCTTGACAAGGTTCTTCGTCTCTACAATGTTATCAACGAGTATGTACTGATATTGGCTTAATGTTACTGGTCTTTACTTCCATAATTTTTAACTGCAGGCATTCTATTTGGTAAAGTTTTAGTAGTCTTGAATACATCACTTCCCTGAAATATTATCTCCTATCAATGTTGAGAATCGGTTAATTAAAAGTTCAAAACTGTCCATAACAATGGCAATGCACACTTACTGCTAATTTTTGTAGATACTTAATTGCAGTTGTCAATTGGAATTGTTTCTCCTTTCGAAGTGAAAACATTTGCCCCAGCTTAACTTCATTTCGATCTGTTCAATTTACTCTTAGGAAAGGTCGAACTTACAGACTACTCCTGGCTGCAACAGTCTCCGTCTGTACTTCATGTTGCCTCTTCGGCTTACCATGGCTTGCAGCTTGCAAACCTTGCCCAGCTGACTCAAGAGAAGCTTGTCCATCAATAGGGAGATCTGGAAATTTCAAGAAGTTCCAGTGTCCAATGCATAACTACAATGACTTGGCTAGCCTGTTCTTTAACACCAACGATGACACCATTAGAAACCTCTACAGTAACGGCACTGACCATGAGTTCCATATCACCTCGATCCTTGTGTTCTTTATTGCATCATATTTTCTGGGCATTTTCAGCTATGGCCTCGCCTTACCATCTGGCCTTTTCGTACCTGTTATTTTAACTGGTGCAGCTTACGGTCGTCTGGTTGGCATGCTGATTGGGTCGCAATCAACTTTGGATCATGGTCTTTTTGCGGTTCTTGGTTCTGCTGCCCTTCTAGGTGGATCGATGAGAATGACTGTCTCAGTTTGTGTTGTCATCCTAGAACTGACAAATAATCTGCTGATGCTTCCTCTGGTTATGCTGGTCCTTATCATATCAAAGACAGTGGCAGATGCTTTTAATGCAAATGTCTATGATCTGCTTGTTAAATTGAAGGGTTTTCCTTTTCTTGAAGGGCATGCTGAACCCTACATGCGACAACTGTCAGTTAGTGATGTTGTAACTGGCCCTCTACAGACATTCAATGGCATAGAGAAGGTTGGCCGTATTGTGGATACCTTGAAGGCAACCGGTCATAATGGTTTCCCTGTCGTTGATGAGCCACCGTTTTCAGATACTCCTCTGTTATATGGTCTAGTTCTTCGGTCGCACCTGCTTGTTCTGTTGAGGAAGAAAGAGTTCATCAGTAGTTCCACAGCTTCAGCATCAGATGCTTCAAAGCATTTCTCACCTGAGGATTTTGCTAAACGTGGTTCAGGAAAGCATGACAGAATTGAGGACATTGAATTAACTGCAGAAGAACTGGAAATGTTTGTAGACTTGCATCCTTTCACAAACACATCTCCTTACACTGTGGTTGAGACCATGTCCTTGGCTAAAGCTCTTATACTTTTTCGTGAAGTTGGATTAAGACACCTTTTGGTTCTTCCAAAAACTTCCAAGGTGAGCGACTCTGTTTACATCTGAATTATCTCAAATTTTAAGTTTTTCAAGAATTACTTCTTAAATCTGCTTTGTACGTAGTTCACTCTTATTCCATTCTCATGCTCGTATGTTGCAACTGTCATGTGTTTTGCTGGCAAGTTGTTTATAATCATGATTATTGATTATTACTGAGAGTAACCATGATGATTAGTCATACAGGTCGAGAAAGCGCGTACGAATCCCTTTAGTATAATTATCTTTTATACTGCATGCATGAGAACTTCGTACTTGAATTTGTATATATTTTGCTCAAATGGTTACCAGTGATTAATTTTGGACCGTTTACTGTCTGAATACAGAGGGCGCCTGTTGTTGGCATATTAACACGGCATGACTTCATGCCTGAGCACGTATTGGGTCTCCATCCGTACCTGTTCAAGAGCAGATGGAAGAAGGTGCGATTTGGCAAGACAGCCTTCTCCAACTTCTTTTGACAATTGCCATAGTAGCTAATGATTCGGAGAATTAACCAAGCGACAGCATCAGTACATTGTATGGGAACCATCGGGTGGTAGTTTATACCAACCATATACGTATAAGCTAGTTGTATTATAGCGGCAATAGCATTTTCTGGTATCACATTACAATGTATGTTGCTCCTGAGAGATGTTCTGAAATATGAAATATACACACGAGGATTTCCATTGCAACCTACAATGAGATCCGTTCGAAGGAGCCTGTTTCTGATGGTTCCTCGCGGATGTGATTATCAACAATAACCCGCACATTGTGATCACTAGACTTGTCCCTTTTCTTTTATTTTGCGGGAGACTAGACTTGTACTCCGTACATGATTTGTATGACAATGAGCAGTATATAGAAAATGTTAGCAGTAGTGTTTTTTTTTTTCAATTTACAGGAACACCATGCATTCCGTTAAGGCAGAGTAGCCTGCGACCAAAACGCTTACAGATTCTGTGATGTCCCTCAGCCACTCTGTGGGTGCACTCGGGCTTAAATTGTTACTATATGGGAATTATGGCAAATTTCTTTCTTCCCGCAAAATAAGGGCGATGGAACATGGGTTCTTAGTCATAGGTTTAGACTTTGTCAACTCTTCCAACGCTAATAAATAAACAAACATTAGTACTTCAGACGCCGTTTCATTGCATAAGTTGAAATTCAGGTATGGTGAAGTAGAACTAGTATTTATATTGAAATTGAAAAAAAAATACTTTTTATTTATAGCTAATCCGTCCACTTCGTACTGTCTTACATCCACCTCTTGAAGAGGCACTTACCCCCCCCCCCCCCCCCCCCCCCCCCAAAAAAAATCTTGAAGAGACACCTTCATGGATCCAAATTCCCTTCGTTTATATAAGAAAAAATATGAAAGATGCTCATACACTTGCGGCGATACAGGTTATTGCCCTTTTTTATTTCCATGATCCAGATGTTTGATTTGGTTGGGTGCATTTCCAAACGGTACTTTCGCTTGGTCGATCTCCACGTTCTGCTTAAGATATCCTGGGCGAAAAGCTGAATTAGTTCGTGGTTTATGGAAGATACATATATGCATGTTTGCTGGCCACTTTAGTGAGATTTGTTGAGTTTATGCACCCTCAATGTTTATCTATTTATCACACTCCGATTTGGGGAACTGTTTTAAGGAATTTGGAGGATTTTTTAAAGAAATTTCTTTGGTACTCAGTCGTACTTGGATTAATAATGGCATGACTTTGCAATTAAGGATGACAATTTTACCCACTACCTTGGATAGGGTATGAGCACATTTCCATGCCCACAGGTAGTGCCCAAACGCCACACAATTAGTCATTGGTAGGGCACGGGTATGATTTTGTGCCCATGGGTATTACCCATATCCTACTCGATTATCTTGCTGATGGTTCACATGTGTTACCCGATCATCTTTACCTCTCAGTGGCCAGAGCATCCATCACACATAGAACTAGCAGTTACGTCAATCACCCTTCAATGTTCTTTTGATCAGCCCGATGGGTACCCATGGTGCACGACGGGAGCATAGGCATGGATATTTACCCGACGGGTAGGGTATGAGTATAGTTTTGTGACCATGAGAAACGGGTATGAGATTATTGTACCTGCACTATACTCTACTCATTGCCATCAATTCTACATTTCTTTATTCCTACAACTTCCAGAATCATACTAATGACAAAAGTGTAATGTGCATATAATTATCCAAGATTCTATAAATGATAACAATTATTCAGCAATTTGCAAAAAACAAGAGTGTTTTCCATTTGAAATTATGTCTTAATTGATCATCTACGTGAGATATGCACCGGAGATGGAAGAATTGCCCAAGAAATCTACAAGGGCAATATCAGGATCATGTTAAGAAGCCCAACATTATTCCTGAAGCAGTTGCATCACATGACCTCTGGATTTGGCATGCCCGGGTCTCACAATAACATCAATGTACTGCAATGGGTTCCATTGTTTGCTAGGTTGACCGAAGTACAACCTCCTCCTTGCAACTATACTATAAACGGGCATCGGTACAACATGTGATACTATCTAGTTGGCGATATCTATTCTCCGTGGGCTATCTTCGTCAAGACCATCTCTGAGCTAGTTGGTCAGAAAAGAGCTCACTTTGCCCAAAGACAAAAAGGAGTTAGAAAGGATGTGGAGAGGGCATATGTTGTGCTCCGACCCTGTTTTTACAGCTGTTCGTGGGCCTGTTAAATAATGCAATTCAGAGACTTGTGGGAGATGATAACATGTGTGATCATGAATAGGTGGAGGATGAGGGTGAAGATGCTGCTAGAGGTCTAGAATTTGAGAACATTGATGATCCTATCCAACTTCCACATTAGAATCCAACCACATTTGATGAGTTTGTTGAAATGCATCAACAAATTCGGCATCGAACAATTCATGACCAGCTCGAGGAAGGCCTGATTGATCATACGTGGGCGGTTAAAGGGGCGCGGCTACTAGAACTCATGTGCGAGTTAAATGCAAGCTTGAAGTATTTTATTTGAAAACATAGTTGAATTGTATTATTTGAATTACAACTACAGTCGCACTTCAAAATATTTTCTCTCACTGAAGATTTGATATGCTATTATTTTAGGCTCGTAGACTTAAAAAACAGAGGTGAACATTTAGGGGGCAAGGTTGAATGACCGGCTCTCGTATGATTGTCTGTGCGGACAACGAACAAGCACAATGTTCGTTTTGGGGCCAGCGTTGGACATGCCCCAAGCGGATAGCGGGCATCCATTGACATGTTGCGTGGATTGTTTGACTAGGAGAGGCCACGTTACAACTGACTTAGGGCATCTCCAATAGATGATATGGATGCAAAAATAACTAATTTGTACATCTTCAAGGCGCCAAAACCCACCTCCAATAGATAATGTAGATGCAAAAAAATAACAACACTTCGTGATGCAAATTGCATCACTGACCATAGAAGATGTAAATCCAGATGCAAAATGGCTAGCTACCAACTATGGAAGTTCCCAACTTCGTGATCCGCTTTCCATCGCCGCCGCTGCCAACCGATTCCGAGCAGCTCGGGCACCGCGCCGCCGCCCCGGCTAGCTCTGGTGCCTCCCCGATGCATTCCAGTTCGCAACTGACCATCCCCGCCGTCTGAATCCGGCCATCCACCACACTGCAAGCAAAGGACTGGCATAAGCAGAGGAGGCCTGCAGCTGCTCGAGGGCACGCCTGGGAGGGCCGCCGCTGCTCGAGGTTGGCCGCCATGGCATGAGCTCGGCTCACGGGGCTCTGTCGCCGCCCGGATCTACCGCTGGTCGTGGCTGACGGCGACGTCCTGCTGCCCGTGCTCCGAGATGGAGGTTGGCCGGGCTGCCGCTGCTGTGGTCCCGCCCCACCAGCTCCGGCGCCTCCATGTGCATCCGCCACATGGCCTCGGGTCGTTTTACATCTTCAAATATACATCACTTGTTGGAGTTGGATTTTACATCACCAAATATACATCGTTTGTTGGAGTTGCCTTTTTTTTGGAGATGTAAAATGCACTTTTTGATGTGGTAAATTTTACATCTCCAAATTTGCATCACCTATTGGAGATGCTCTTAGCCTCTATCCTTCCTTAGATTGAAAATAAAAGGTCCAGATCGTACGGCAGCAGCAGTTTTGTAGTGCCAACTCTAGCAAAAAATCTGGTGATGGATCTAGCGGCTGATAGAGGGGAAACTATAGCTCTGGCTTTTCTCTAGCAAGTCTAGCAAGTGAGAGAAGCTCTGGTGGAAGCCTGGCGGGCGGCGGGTCGTGCCTCGAGCCCCCCGCTCATCCCCGGACTACTCTCCTCTCCCTAGCTCTTGCCGCCGCCCCTCCCCCAATCTCCACCGTGCTTCCGCTCTTCCCCGTCTCCATTTGCGGCAGTGCTCTCCTCGTTTCTCCCCCTCCACCTCCTCCTCCAGCGGCAGCCACACCCGGCGTGCCCTTCTCCGGCGACTGCGGCCAGCCCGCCCAGCCGGCCACCTTAGTCAAGCGGTGGTGGACAAGCATGTCTCAGGTGGCGGGCAGAGGAGATGAGGCGGCCGTCAGAGGGGTAGAAAAGGAGGACGTGTACGGCGGCCAGTAAGAGGCGAGGGGCGGGGAGGTAGTGCTGATGGCGAGGCGCTTCAGGCATGGGGCCGTGAGGACGGCGAGGTGGCGTCGGAAGCTGGTGCCCGGTTCTCTAGCGCTGCCAATGGCATAGCCCTCACCGGCAGGCCCTGATTCATGGTACGGTGACGCAGGCGCCTCAACCAGCAGCGGCCGCTTACCCCTCGTTTCTCTCGGCTGAAAAAACAGCATTTGGACCAAAGTTCAGAGCACAGGAATGCCAATCTGAGGTACAGGCAGAGGATTTCAGTTACAGATTTAGGGAGTAAAGGAAAGGGCCCCAAGCTACAACATATCCCCTGTCTTCCACCTTGATGCAGAAATTCAGTTATAATTGGTCTGAAATGCAGCTAGAGCTGTCCCCTGTTTTGCATTCTCTGTAATTGGAATTCTCATTTGAGGCTCACTTGGAGATATAATGCCAGTACGTAGTACTTTACTGTTAGACTGTTTGAACAGAGCGCAATAACTGCATTTGTTAACTGTACAATGTAGGTTTATGGAGTGCAGGCCCAGGATTCTCCAAGGCCACCTGCATTTCCTAGCTTATCAAAAGGTACTCCCTCTCTTCAAGTACATGTATTCTCTCAGGCTCCCTGCTACTCATCATATGGTACTGCAGAATTCAAGCAACAACAATAAAATTCAGCTCTTCCACTCGCCTCTGTCCCTCGAACAAAAGTTATGATTGTCTCTTTACCGCGTGTGTTTCATGCAAATTTTCTAGTAGACTTGTCCACATCCCGCATAAGCCTGCAAAAGTGGAAAGTTAGTTCAAGCTGAACTACATCGCTAAAAATCTGCTATAACTAACCTGGCCCTGTTTTGACTACGGAGAGGGGCGGATCGGGCGCCACACTGCATCCCTAGCTATAATCATGCGGGTTTTTACCTGATATGATGGTTCCAAATCTCCGGTTTTATATTTTATATTTTCAGGCATGGCATAATATAATTGAGAATTCAAATTCTTATTACGACTACAACTGCAAAAGATTGCTGCTTAAGCAAGGTTTGGAAGTCATCTGCCCTCAAATATAATAATAGAATGCTTAAATGACTAATCTGATTTGGAATGTCCGGGATTTTAATAACCTCAATAGAGTGAGATGCATGCCGGATGTGTATCACAACTTACAAAACTCAATCCTGATTTAGTGGCCCTTTGTGAAACAATGATAATGGACTTTAGTCCTGGCATTTTTAACAATTAAATAGGTTTTGGTAATTTTACCTGAAATTCTTTACCTGACACCGGTGTGGCTGGTGGTATCCTAGTAGCGTTTGCTGAAGACAAGTTTGAAATTTTCTTCTGGTCCATTAGGACCTGCTCAGAAAAAAAGTGGAGTATGAGTGCCTAGACATTTTGTCTCAAGTCTCAGACTTTGTTGTGGCCGGCGGCGTTTACGATCGCAGCTGCTCCCTGATTAAGGTGGTGATAAAAAAGCGACGGAAATCATGGAAGCCTGAAGATAGTAGCGGCACACCGGACTAGGGTTGCTTGAAGGTCCTTTAACCCAGCCGTGCGTCTTTGGTTCTTTCTGGCCCTGTAATAGGTGTTGCTTATGCAGCACTACTGATTTTGCTTTTATTGATGAGTTTTTCTTCCCCTGTCAAGGGCTATATGTAATTTGCTGAATGTAGCAAGACTAGTGGTTTCACTAATACAATGGAGCCTTTTGGTAAAAGAGAAGAGGCTTAGTTCAAAAAATTCAGCCCTGAACTTGTTTCCTGTAATGTAATCTCATCTTTGTCTAATTGTCTTGTACAGAACCAAATCTAATGTTGGTTTTGCTTGATGCAACTGAATTAAGCATCTAGCCTGTGGTGCTAAAGAACAAAAAAAATGAGAAAACCTCTGACAACTAATGAAGATGATTTCACTCAAATCGACCCATCTTCTTCTCTATCTACATGCTACAATAGCTTCTGGCAGTTGACAGCTTCCTCACTTGGCCTCCTCGCTTGTTGCTAGGATAGCTTCATCGCAACAATGAACCTGACCGCCTCTGCTTGGAACCGAATCATTCAACTGAAACCCAAGAAAGCAAGAATCTATTTGAGAAAGAACGCAAGAACACTTCAGTTTGATCAAGAATCAAACAATGAACCTGAGTACCTGACCGCCTCTGCTTGGAACTGAATCATTCAACTGAAACCCAAGAAAGCAAGAAACTATTTGAGAAGAACGCAAGAACACTTCAGTTTGATCAAGAATCAAACAATGAACCTGACCGCCTCTGCTTGGAACCGAATCATTCAACTGAAACCCCCAAAAGCAAGAAACTATTTGAGAAAGAACGCAAGAACACTTCAGTTTGATCAAGAATCAAACAATGAACCTGAGTACCTGACCGCCTCTGCTTGGAACTGAATCATTCAACTGAAACCCAAGAAAGCAAGAAACTATTTGAGAAGAACGCAAGAACACTTCAGTTTGATCAAGAATCAAACAATGAACCTGACCGCCTCTGCTTGGAACCGAATCATTCAACTGAAACCCCCAAAAGCAAGAAACTATTTGAGAAAGAACGCAAGAACACTTCAGTTTGATCAAGAATCAAACAATGAACCTGACCGCCTCTGCTTGGAACCGAATCAGTCAAGAATCAGAAAGAACACAAGAACAATCAAGAATCGACGAGATCAAGAATTCATACCCGCCGGAGAGGGAGAAGTCTTGCGCCCGCAGCCGCCAGCCGGAAAGGGGATGCCAGCCGAACCATGGCTGAGCCGGCCGAAAGCGTGGCTAGCCGGAAGCCAAGCCATCGCCTGAGGCAGCCGCGCAAGCGAGTGGGTGCGGGATGGAACTGTAGCGCGCGTCAGGAGCGGGAGGGTGCGGGCGCCGTTGTCGGCGGCGGGTCTGAGGCGGAGAACGGCCGCCGCGTGCGTCGACCGCCCCGGGCCGTAGGCAGAGGAGGAGGCGGAGGAGGGGGAGGAGGAGGTGCCGCGCCTGCCGGAGGAAGGCGTCGGCACGAGCCCGACGAGCTCCATTGAGGGGGCAAGCGAAGGCGCGAGCGCGAACTTGAACTCGGCGCAGGGAGTCGGGGGACGAGGGACGGGGAGGAAGAGGAGAGTACGGCTATATAATGGTCTGTTTGGTAGGCTGCATCCCTTCGTGTAGAATGTGGGGATGTAATTTTATTCGATTGATTGAGCTGCATTAAGTTTATGGCCAATACGAACTTTAAACATGTCTGAGCTTAAGGCCAACTCCAGCGCGCAACACCGTCTTGTTTGGGTGCGTTCGTTTGGAGCAAAACAGACATACCAAACGGCTCAGCGCGCGAGCGCAAACGGACTTTTGTTCGTTTTATGTCCGCTTTCGACGCATCCCGGACCCAAGTTTGGGCCGTTCTTGAGGTGAAACAGACAGCGCGGACGAGCGCGACGCGCGCTTGTCCTCTCCTAGCCCGCCTGTCGGTGGCACAAAGCACCCGCCCGTCGCCCCATTTCGCGCCATTTTCCCCCAAACCCTCCCACGTCCCGACCTCCCTCCACCCACCACCCTCCTACCATGGCCGATGCCCCGCCGAATTCCGGCGGCCAGGCCGTCGACCCGCCCGAAAAGGTGAAGAAGAAGGCGGCCAAGGGTCCGAAGAAGCCGCGATCGGAACTCACGCCGGCTGAGCTCGCAAAGTTGGACGCGAAATCGGCCAAGAGGAGGAACCGCAGGGCGGCGGCCAAGGGCAACAACGCCGCGGCCATGTTCGCCGTCGAGCGCACTGCGTTGGAGGCCGCCCGACGCAAGGCCGACGTCGACGAGAAGGAGGACATCGTCAACAAAACACATGCCCTCCTCATGCTTGGGATTTGCCGTCCGACGAGTTTCTCGGCAGCGCCCGTCGGCCCGGCGAGCACAGGCTCGTTGGTCACCCGACCTCCGCAGTGCCCCTCGCCGACGTCGCGGACCACGCCTTTGTCGCCCGGTTTTCCTCCGCCAAGGTACGAAGGCCAGACCCGTTTCCCGGGGTTGCCGGACGTTGGCGTCATCACGCCGTCCACCCCATGCCCCTCGGCCGTCATCAACCTCAACGTCACGCCGGGGTCCAGCAGCGGTCGCCGCCTGTCCGTCGAGATGCAAAGAAAGCAAGCACGGTCGCCGTCTACGGCCACCATGTCGTCGTCCAACGTCCTGTTCGGCAAAATGCCAACACCAACGCCAACGGCCGAGGACCCCTTCTACGACCAGTTCATGGCGAATGTCATCTATGAGGGCCGTGGCGAGGCCTTCCAGATGGGTGGGCATGGCGGTGGGCATGGTGATGCCTACGATCCCGAGGAGACCCAGAGTCAGGATGGCCGCAGCGTATGTTGCTGATGAAGACATTGAGGCCCACGACCATGGTGACTACGACCATGGTGAATCGTGGCATGAAGACGATGACATCTATTGCGAAGGTGAAGGTGATGAAGAAGAGGAAGGTATTGACATTGGGCCGAGCCATTGTTCATCGATGAGCTCACCCAAAGGGCGGAAGCACAAAAGAGGAAGAAGAGCATTCGTACGGGATCATACTGACAAGAGGAGGACAAGTTGATTTGCCAAAGTTGGATGGAGGTTGGCCAAGATCCAAGGACTGGTGCGCAACAAAAGGGACTTGTTTTTTGGACAAGAGTTCACAAAAGATTCCATGAAAGAAAGTTGTTTCCGCCCTACCAATTTACGAGCGATCGTGGCATCACCTCGATTGAAAAGAGGTGGTTGTTCATCCGACAAGAATGTAACAAGTATTGTGTCGCACTTGAGAGTGTTGAAGCATGTCCCGTGAGTGGTCTTGGCATTGGGGACATGGTATGGTCTCTTATCTTTCGTTGCTACAACCATGACTTCGGCCTTCTATATGTTTGCATGTCCAATTGTCGTTGATCGTGTAGGCATTTCAATCTTTAAGGCCCGGCAATGGCAAGCCAGTCACTCTTACGCATTGTTGGACGCTCATCAACAATTGCCCTAAGTTCAAAGATCAATACCGCGAGCTTCAAAGGAAGAGAGGCAAGAAGACGACCGCGTTGTCCAGAGGTGGAGATGGTGAGGGGTTGAAGAGGCCGAGGGGAAAGACCAACTCCAAGATGGACGACAAGTGTGATGCGTCATCCTTTGCCTTGCATGAGACTTTGCATGGCATGATGTCTCAAAAGGATGCGAGGGACGAGAAAAGCGACAAAGCAAGGAGGAGAAAATGAAGCAAGACCTGAAGCTTCAAACGAAGAAGCTTGAGATGGAGGAGGCGGCCAAGAAGAGGAAGATCGACATGGATGAGGCATTCCGGCAGAGGCAACTCGACATCGAGGCCACCAATGCCGCGGCCAGGCAGAGGCAGCTCGACATCGAGGCCGCCAATGCCGCAACCAAAGCAAAGGAGGTGTCGCTAGCGATCATGAGCGTGGGCTTGAGCAAGATGAAAGAGAAGACGAGGAGCTAGTTCGAGGCCCATCAGAACGAGATGATCGACACCGACGTCCTGAACTAGGTGGTCTGTTCGGCCATGGCCGTTCTTTTTGGAGGCTGGCATGGGTGCTAGTCGCTGGCTGTGTGCTGGCGACAAACCTATTCATTTTGGAGGCTGGCTATGTTGCCGGCCGCTGGCTGTGTTGCCGGCGACAAAATTATTCATTTTGGAGGCTGGCTGTGTTGTCGGTGAGGTCGTGTAGACTGGCCATGTTACCGGCCGCTGGCTGTGTTGCCGGCGTGAACTAGGACCTTTGGCATGAACTACGGGCCGTGGTTATTCGAATATTTGCGTTTGAAAAAGGAGGCAGATAGGATGCGACCAAAGGATGCGTCCGCGCGTTGGGCGCACGGCCACCGCATCTCAGGAAAGGCACGGACACGACCCTACTGCCCTACCCATACGGACAGAATCCGGGTAAAACGGACGTCCGTTTAGGGTCATGCATTGGAGTTGGACTTAACTGAGGAGGAACGGTCGAATTAGTCATTTTTCTAAAGTTGAGCCGAAGCGGGACACGTGTGCCACTCGACTACATGCCTCGGAAAGCGTGGGGGATGAGACAAGATGGGACATATCAACATTATGTTGGGATCTATGGTAGGGTGTGTCGACTGCAAATTAAAAATTCCTACGTGTAGAATGATACGTCCATTTTGCATCATGCTTTTATATCAATATTTATTGCATTATGGGCTGTTATTACACATTATGTCACAATACTTATGCCTATTCTCTCTTATTTTACAAGGTTTACATAAAGAGGGAGAATGCCGGCAGCTGGGATTCTGGGCTGGAAAAGGAGCAAATATTAGAGACCTATTCTGCAAAGCTCCAAAAGTCCTGAAACTTCACGAAAGATGTTTTCCAAATATATAAAAAATACTGAGAGCAAGAACTTCACCAGGGGGCCACACCCTACCCACGAGGGTGGGGGGCGCGCCCTACCCCCCTGGGCACGCCCCCCTACCTCGTGGGCCCCCTGGTGGCCCTCCGATGGCCATCTTCTGCTATATGGAGTCTTTCGATGGGAAAAAAATCGTAAGCCATCTTCTCGGATGAAACTCCGCCGCCATGAGGCGGAACCTTGGCGGAACCAATCTAGGGCTCTGGCGGAGCTGTTCTGCTGCGGAAACTTCCCTCCCGGAGGGGAAAATCATCGCCATCATCATCATCAACGCTCCTCTCATCGGGAGAGGGCAATCTCCATCAACATCTTCATCAGCACCATCTCATCTCAAAACCCTAGTTCATCTCTTGTATCCAATTCTTGTCTCTAAGTCCGGGATTGGTGCTAGTAGGTTGCTAGTAGTGTTAATTACTCCTTGTAGTTGATGCTAGTTGGTTTAATTGGTGGAAGATCATATGTTCAGATCCTATATGCATATCAATACCCCTCTGATTATGAACATGTTTATGCTTTGTAAGTAGTTACTTTTGTTCCTGAGGACATGGGAGAAGTCTTGCTATTAGTAGTCATGTGAATTTGGTATTCGTTTGATATTTTGATGAGATGTATGTTGTCTCTCCTCTAGTGGTGTTATGTGAACGTCGACTACATGACACTTCACCATTATTTGGGCCTAGAGGAAGGCATTGGGAAGTAATAAGTAGATGATGGGTTGCTAGAGTGACAGAAGCTTAAACCCTAGTTTATGCGTTGCTTTGTAAGGGGCTGATTTGGATCCATATGTTTCATGCTATGGTTAGGTTTACCTTAATACTTTTGTTGTAGTTGCGGATGCTTGCAATAGAGGTTAATCATAAGTGGGATGCTTGTCCAAGTAAGGGAAGCACCCAAGCACCGGTCACCCACATACCAAATTATCAAAGTACCGAACGCGAATCATATGAACGTGATGAAACCTAGCTTGACGATATTCCCATGTGTCCTCGGGAGCGCTTTACATCGTATAAGAGTTTGTCCAGGCTTGTCCTTTGCTACAAAAGGATTGGGCCACCTTGCTGCAGTTTATTTACTTTTGTTACTTGTTGCTCGTTACAAATTATCCTATCACAAAACTATCTGTTACCACTTATTTCAATACTTGCAGAGAATACCTTGCTGGAAACCGCTTATCATTTCCTTCTGCTCCTCGTTGGGTTCGACACTCTTACTTATCGAAAGGACTACGATAAATCCCATATACTTGTGGGTCATCAAGACTCTTTTCTGGCGCCGTTGCAGGGGAGTGAAGCGCCTTTGGTAGGTGGAATTTGGTAAGGAAAAATCTATATAGTGTGCTGAAATTTACTGTCACTTGTTACTATGTTAAGTAATCCTCTGAGGGGCTTGTTCGGGGTATCTTCACCCCGACCAGTAGAGCAAAGAGTTGCTCCTCAACCTACTGAACCTACTGAAAATGAAAATGAAAATGAAAATGCTTGCTTTGAAGTTCCTGCGGGTATGATAGAAAACCTGCTAGTTAATCCTTTTATAGGAGATGGAACAAAACATCCTGATGAACATTTGATATATGTGGATGAAGTTTGTGGATTATTTAAGCTTGCAGGTGTACCCAGAGATGTTGTTAATAAGAAGGTCTTCCCTTTATCTTTGAGGGGAGATGCATCGACATGGTATAGGCTATGTGATGATATGAGGTCTTGAAATTACAAACGATTGAAATTGGAATTTCATCAGAAGTTTTATCCTATGCATCTTGTTCATCGTGATCGCAATTATATATATAACTTTTGGCCTCGCGAAGGAGAAAGCATCACTCAAGCTTGGGGGAGGCTTAAATCAATGTTATATTCATGCCCCAATCATGAGCTCTCAAGAGAAATGATTATTCAAAATTTTTATGCTCGGCTTTCTGGTAACAATCACACCATGCTTGATACTTCTTGTGCTGGCTCTTTTATGATAAAGACTATTGAATTCAAATGGGATTTATTGGAAACAATTAAACGCAACTCTGAAGATTGGGACCTCGACAATGGTGAGGAGTCATGTATGACACCTAGTTTTGATTGTGTTAAATCTTTTATGGATACCGATATTTTTCATAAATTTAGCACTAAATATGGACTTGACTCTGAGATAGTAGCTTCTTTCTGTGAATCTTTTGCTACCTATGTTGATCTCCCCAAGGAGAAGTGGTTTAAATATCATCCTCCCATAGAAGTAAAAGTAGCTGCACCTATTAAAGTTGAAGAAAAGACTATCACTTATAATGATCCTGTTGTTCCTACTTCTTATGTTGAGAAACCACCTTTCCCTGTTAGGATAAAGGATCATGCTAAAGCTTCAACTGTAGTTCATAAAAGCAATATTAAAACATATACACCTCCTGAGCAATTTAAGGTTGAACCTAATATTGCTATTGTTAAAGATCTCTTGTCTGATAATATTGATGGGCATGTTATTTATTTCTGTAATGAAACTGCTAGAATTTCTAAACCCCGTGATAAAGATAAACCTAGACCTGTGGTAGGCATGCCTGTTATCTCTGTTAAAATAGGAGATAATTGTTATCATGGCTTGTGTGATATGGGTGCTAGTGCTAGTGCAATACCTTATTCCTTATACCAAGAAGTTATGCATGATATTGCACCTGCTGAGATGGAAGATATTGATATCACAATTAAACGTGCCAATAGATATACTATTTCACCGATGGGAATTGTTAGAGATGTTGAAGTCTTGTATGAGAAAACTAAATATCCTGCTGATTTTCTTGTTTTTGGTTCCCCACAAGATAGCTTTTGTCCCATTATATTTGATAGACCCTTCTTGAACACTGTTAATGCTACCATAGATTGCAAAAGAGATGTTGTTACTATCGGTTTAGATGATATGACTCATGAATTTAATTTTTCTAAATTTAGTAGACAACACGGCGAAGAAGAATTACCTAGTAAGGATGAAATTATTGGTCTTGCTTCTATTGCCGTACCTCCTAGTGATCCTTTAGAACAATATTTGCTAGACCATGAAAATGACATGTTTATGAATGAAAGAAGGGAATTAGATGAAGTATTCTTTAAACATGAACCTATTATGAAAAACAATTTACCTGTTGAAATCCTAGGGGATCCTCCTCCACCCAAGGGTGATCCCGTGTTTGAGCTTAAACCGTTACCTGATACTCTTAAATATGCTTATCTTGATGAGAAAAAGATATATCCTGTTATTATTAGTGCTAACCTTTCAGAGCATGAGGAAGAGAGATTATTGAAAACTCTGAAGAAGCACCGCACAACTATTGGGTATACTCTTGATGATCTTAAGTGCATTAGTCCCACTCTATGTCAACATAAAATTAATTTGGAAGAAGATGCTAAACCAGTTCGTGATCATCAACGCCGGCTGAATCCTAAAATGAAAGAAGTGGTAAGAAAGGAGATACTAAAGCTCCTTGAGGCAGGTATAATTTATCCCGTTGCTGATAGTCAGTGGGTAAGCCCTGTCCATTGTGTCCCTAAGAAGGGAGGTATTACTGTTGTTCCTAATGATAAAGATGAATTGATTCCTCAAAGAATTATTACAGGGTATAGGATGGTAATTGATTTCCGCAAATTAAATAAGGCTACTAAAAAGGATCATTACCCCTTACCTTTTATTGATAAAATGCTAGAAAGATTGTCCAAACATACACGTTTTTTCTTTCTAGATGGTTATTCTGGTTTATCTAAATACCTGTGTCAGCCAAAGATCAATCAAAGACTACTTTTAGATGCCCTTTTGGTACTTTTGCTTATAGACGTATGCCTTTTGGTTTATGTAATGCACCTGCTACCTTTCAAAGATGCATGATGGCTATATTCTCTGACTTTTGTGAAAAGATTTGTGAGGTTTTCATGGACGACTTTTCCGTCTATGGATTTTCTTTTGATGATTGCTTGAGCAACCTTGATCAAGTTTTGCAGAGATGTGAAGAAACTAATCTTGTCTTGAATTGGGAAAAGTGCCACTTTATGGTTAATGAAGGTATTGTCTTTGGGCATAAAGTTTCTGAAAAAGGTATTGAAGTTGACAAAGCCAAGGTTGATGCTATTGAAAATATGCCATGTCCCAAGGACATTAAAGGTATAAGAAGTTTCCTTGGTCATGCCGGATTTTATAGGAGGATCATTAAGGACTTCTCAAAGATCTCTCGGCCTCTGACTAATTTATTACAAAAAGATATACCATTTGTTTTTGATGATGATTGTGTAGAGACATTTGAAATACTTAAGAAAGCATTGATCTCTGCACCTATTGTTCAGCCACCTGATTGGAATTTACCCTTTGAAATTATGTGTGATGCTAGTGATTATGCTGTAGGTGCTGTTCTAGGACAAAGAGTTGATAAGAAACTAAATGTTATTCAATATGCTAGTAAAACTCTAGACAATTCTCAAAGAAATTATGCTACTACTGAGAAAGAATTCTTAGCAGTTGTATTTGCTTGTGATAAGTTTAGACCTTATATTGTTGATTCTAAAGTAACTATTCACACTGATCATGCTGCTATTAAATATCTTATGGAAAAGAAAGATGCTAAACCTAGACTTATTAGATGGGTTCTCTTGCTACAAGAATTTGATTTGCATATTGTTGATAGAAAAGGAGCTGAGAACCCCGTTGCAGACAACTTGTCTAGGTTAGAAAATGTGCTTGATGACCCACTACATATTGATGATAGCTTTCCTGATGAGAAATTAAATGTCATATATGCTTCTCATACTGCTCCATGGTATGCTGATTATGCTAATTACATTGTTGCTAAGTTTATACCACCTAGTTTCACATACCAGCAAAAGAAAAAGTTCTTCTATGATTTGAGGCATTACTTTTGGGATGACCCACATCTTTATAAAGAAGGAGTGGATGGTGTTATTAGACGTTGTGTACCTGAGCATGAACAGGAACATATCCTACGCAAGTGTCACTCCGAAGCTTATGGAGGACACCATGCTGGAGATAGAACTGCACATAAGGTACCGCAATCTGGTTTTTATTGGCCTACTCTCTTCAAGGATGCCCGTAAGTTTGTCTTATCTTGTGATGAATGTCAAAGAATTGGTAATATTAGTAGACGTCAAGAAATGCCTATGAATTATTCACTTGTTATTGAACCATTTGATGTTTGGGGCTTTGACTATATGGGACCCTTTCCTTCCTCTAATGGATATACACATATTTTAGTTTCTGTTGATTACGTTCCTAAGTGGGTAGAAGCTATTCCAACTAGTAGTGCTGATCATAACACTTCTATTAAAATGCTTAAAGAAGTTATTTTTCCAAGATTTGGAGTCCCTAGATATTTAATGAATGATGGTGGTTCACATTTTATTCATGGTGCTTTCCGTAAAATGCTTGCCAAATATGATGTTAATCATAGAATTGCATCTCCTTATCACCCTCAGTCTAGTGGTCAAGTAGAATTGAGTAATAGAGAACTCAAATTAGTTTTGCAAAAGACTGTTAATAGGTCTAGAAAGAATTGGTCCAAGAAACTTGATGATGCATTATGGGCCTATAGAACTGCATATAAAAATCCTATGGGTATGTCTCCGTATAAAATGGTCTATGGAAAAGCATGTCACTTACCTCTCGAACTAGAACACAAGGCTTATTGGGCTATTAAAGAACTTAATTATGATTTTAAACTTGCCGGTGAGAAGAGGTTATTTGATATTAGCTCACTTGATGAATGGAGAACCCAAGCCTACGAAAATGCCAAGTTGTTTAAAGAAAAAGTTAAAACATGGCACGGCAAAAGGATGCAAAAGCGTGAGTTTAATGTAGGTGATTATGTATTGCTATACAACTCTCGTTTAAAATTTTTTGCAGGAAAGCTTCTCTCTAAATGGGAAGGTCCTTACGTTATCGAGGAGGTCTACCGTTCCGGTGCCATAAAAATCAACAAATTCGAAGGTGGTGAACGGTCAAAGAATCAACCATTATATCTCAGGTAATCCCATAAATATTGAAACCAATGTTATTGAAACTGTAACCCCGGAGGAATACATAAGGGACACTTTCCGGAACGTTCCAGACTCCGAAAAGGAATAGGTATGTGGTACGGTAAGTAAACCGACTCCAAAACAATTTTTAAGGCAATATTTCTCCGTTTTGGAATATTTAGAAAAATAGAAAAATAAGAAGTAGTCCGGGAAGCACATGAGGGCTCCACGAGGGTGGAGGGCGCGCCCTACCCTACTGGGCGCGCCCCCTACCTCGTGTGCTCTCTGGACTCCGTTTTCGTACACGACACGTATTTTGGTCGGTAAAAATTCATTATATAATCTCCCGGGGGTTTTGATTCCCGTATCACGCAATTATCTCCTGTTTGTGTTTCAAGCTATTGCTGCTGCAGATTAGAGTAGGATGTCTTCGCAAGAGTCAGTCGGGGAGAGCCGGGTGTCTCATCCGGCACCGAGATCAACGACAAACAATCATGTTGACCCCTTTGGGCCAGCAACGAGGAAGAGATGGAGGCTGATTTGAAGAGGATAGATGCCATGGAAGAGGATCAAGAAGTCACTTCCCGCCTCCAAACTGGATTCACAATGGGAGAACTGCAGAGCTCAGCGATTCCAAACTCGGTTATCCCTTCCAATGTTAGATTTCTTTCTTATGAGAATATGAAAAAGAGTGTCACGGGTTCTCCCGCAGCTATGCAGCATCCTTGGGTGCAGGGAGCTTTGGTTGTTACAGGAAAACTCAGAAAGGAAATAATGGACCTCAAGCAGCAAGTCAACAAGCTTGAGGAGGAGAATCGTATCTTGCGGGGCATCATCGCCAAGAACATCACATCACCATCCCTGGAAAGAGAGACATAATAACATGGGTATGGGCACTCCACTTGGCAACTGCCAAGCTTGGGGGAGTGCCCCGGTATCGTATCACCATCACTTTTATCTTTACCGTTTTTCTTAGTTTGATCCTTTTGGTAATATCTTGACCTAGTAGAATAAAAGTTCTTAGTGTGATCTAGTTGTGAGTTTTACTTTATTATCCTTCTATGTAATCGAGTCCATGAGCTATATAATAAAGATTAGTGTTGAGTCAAGGGCTTGATTATTTTGCCATGATCCTAAGTGAATAAAAGAAAAGAGAAAGAAACAAAAAGAAACAAAGAGATCATGTAAGTCTTATGGAGAGTAATGAGCTCACATAGAAAGAGTATGATGAATAAAAGTTGTTGAGGGTTGACAAACACAGTTTTGGTCATCGATGCAATTAATAGGAAGTAATAAAGAAAGAGAGGTCTTCACATATAAATATACTATCTTGGACATCTTTTATGATTGTGAGCACTCATTAAAATATGACATGCTAAAGAGTTGACATTGGACAAGGAAGACAACATAATGGGTTATGTTTTCTTACATCTGAGATGAATTATATTGTCTTGGATCTGCCAACATGATGAGCTTGCCTTTCCCCCTCATGCTAGCCAAATTCATTGCACCAAGTAGAGATACTACTTGTGCTTCCAAATACCCTTAAACCAGTCTTGCCATAAGAGTCCACCATATCTAATCTACCTATGGATTGAATAAGATCCTTCAAGTAAGTTGTCATCGGTGCAAAGCAATAAAAATTGCTCTTTAAATATGTATGATTGATTGGTGTGGAGGAAATAAGCTTTATACGATCGTGTGATATGGAAGTAACAAAAGCGACAGACTGCATAATAAAGGTCCATATCACAAGGGGCAATATAAAGTGATGTTCTTTCGCATTAAGATTTTGTGCATCCAACCATAAAAGTGCATGACAACCTCTGCTTCCCTCTGCGAAGGGCCTATCTTTTACTTTTATCTCCTACATTGCATAAGAGTCATGGTGATTTTCACCCTTCCTTTTTACACTTTATCCTTTGGCAAGCACAATATGTTGGAAAGATCCTGGTATATATGGCTAATTGGATGCGAGTTTTCATGAACTATTACTGTTGACATTACCCTTGAGGTAAAATGTTGGGAGGCAAAACTATAAGCCCCTATCTTTCTCTGTGGCTGATTAAAACTCCATACCCATAAGTATCGCATGAGTGTCAGCAATTGTGAAAGACTATATGATAGTTGAGTATGTGGACTTGCTGAAAAGCTCTTATACATTGACTCTTTCCTATGTTATGATAAATTGCAATTGCTTCAATGACTGAGATTGTAGTTTGTTAGTTTTCAATGAAGTTTACAATTCATACTTGATATTGTGATTGAATTATTACTCTAGCATTAGAGATTATATGACGAAGAATTATATGAGTTGCTGTTCTAAGAATGATCATGATGCCCTCATGTCCGTACTTTATTTTTATCGACACCTCTATCTCTAAACATGTGGACATATTTTTCGATTTCGGCTTTTCGCTTGAGGACAAGCGAGGTCTAACCTTGGGGGAGTTGATACGTCCATTTTGCATCATGCCTTTATATCAATATTTATTGCATTATGGGTTGTTATCACACATTATGTCACAATACTTATGCCTATTCTCTCTTATTTTACAAGGTTTACATAAAGAGGGAGAATGCCGGCAGCTGGGATTCTGGGCTGGAAAAGGAGCAAATATTAGAGGCTATTCTGCACAGCTTCAAAAGTCCTGAAACTTCACGGAAGATGTTTTCCAAATATATAAAAAATACGGAGAGCAAGAACTTCACCAGGGGCCACACCCTGCCCACGAGGGTGGGGGGCGCGCCCTACCCCCCTGGGCGCGCCCCCTACCTCATGGGCCCCCTGGTGGCCCTCCTGTGGCCATCTTCTGCTATATGGAGTCTTTCGATGGGAAAAAAAATCATAAGCCATCTTCTTGGACGAAACTCCGCCGCCACGAGGCGGAACCTTGGCGGAACCAATCTAGGGCTCTGGTGGAGCTGTTCTGCCGCAGAAACTTCCCTCCCGGGGGGAAATCATCGCCATCATCATCACCAACGCTCCTCTCATCGGGAGGGGGCAATCTCCATCAACATCTTCATTAGCACCATCTCATCTGAAAACCCTAGTTCATCCCTTGTATCCAATTCTTGTCTCTAAGTCCGGGATTGGTGCTAGTAGGTTGCTAGTAGTGTCAATTACTCCTTGTAGTTGATGCTAGTTGGTTTAATTGGTGGAAGATCATATGTTCAGATCCTATATGCATATTAATACCCCTCTGATTATGAACATGTTTATGCTTTGTGAGTAGTTACTTTTGTTCCTGAGGACATGGGAGAAGTCTTGCTATTAGTAGTCATGTGAATTTGGTATTCGTTCGATATTTTGATGAGATGTATGTTGTCTCTCCTCTAGTGGTGTTATGTGAACGTCGACTACATGACACTTCACCATTATTTGGGCCTAGAGGAAGGCATTGGGAAGTAATAAGTAGATGATGGGTTGCTAGAGTGACAAAAGCTTAAACCCTAGTTTATGCGTTGCTTCGTAAGTGGCTGATTTGGATCCATATATTTCATGCTATGATTAGGTTATCTTAATACTTTTGTTGTAGTTGCGGATGCTTGCAATAGAGGTTAATCATAAGTGGGATGCTTGTCCAAATAAGGGCAGCACCCAAGCACCGGTCCACCCACATACCAAATTATCAAAGTACCGAACGCGAATCATATGAACGTGATGAAACCTAGCTTGACGATATTCCCATGTGTCCTCGGGAGCGCTTTACATCATATAAGAGTTTGTCCAGACTTGTCCTTTGCTACAAAAGGATTGGGCCACCTTGCTGCAGTTTATTTACTTTTGTTACTTGTTGCTCGTTACAAATTATCCTATCACAAAACTATCTGTTACCACTTATTTCAGTACTTGCATAGAATACCTTGCTGGAAACCGCTTATCATTTCCTTCTGCTCCTCGTTGGGTTCGACACTCTTACTTATCGAAAGGACTACGATAGATCCCCTATACTTGTGGGTCATCATAGAACAACCAAGAACATGCTACAGGAGATAGACCACGGATCGTTACCACTAGATGTGCAGTGCCGTGTAGCGGAAGAAGAGTTGGGGCAACGCGTCCGTGTGGTTCGTCTCCTCCTCGTTCGATCTCCCTCGTACAGCCGGTCGTCGGATCCCGCGGACTAGTTCGTCGAAGCGGCGCTAGTGCACCACCTCTAACGGTATCCGCGCGTGTAGGAGGAGCACGGTGCGGTGGACTGTAGGTCCGATCACACAGTCGGCGGCGAGTGGAGATGGTTATTCGCAACACATGAAAAACCTAGTGATAGCACCGATGCGATCAATCAAATGAGTGTGCCGCACCTCCACTTTATATAGGCATCCGTCATGGGCTCAACACTTGGGCCTCGCACGGACCCTAAAGCCCAATGTCTGTTCGACCTGGATCCGAGTCCGAGTAGGATCACACCTAACTCATGGAGCCAGATCCGACCTCACATGTTCCTTCCATTAAGCGTGCGACCCCTTAGGTTCTTGATGTCTACTACACAACCTTATTCTTGTAGACGTTGTTGGGCCTCCAAGTGCAGAGGTTTGTAGGACAGTAGCAAATTTCCCTCAAGTGGATGACCAAAGGTTTATCAATCCGTAGGAGGCGTAGGATGAAGATGGTCTCTCTCAAGCAACCCTGCAACCAAATAACAAAGAGTCTCTTGTGTCCCCAACACAGCCAATACAATGGTAAATTGTATAGGTGCACTAGTTCGGCGAAGAGATGGTGATACAAGTGGTATATGGATGGTAGATAAAGGTTTTTGTAATCTGAAAATATAAAAACAGCAAGGTAACTAATGATAAAAGTGAGCACAAATGGTATTGCAATGCGTTGAAACACGGCCTAGGGTTCATACTTTCACTAGTGCAAGTTCTCTCAACAATAATAACATAATTGGATCACATAACTATACCTCAACATGCAACAAAGAGTCACTCCAAAGCCACTAATAGCGGAGAACAAACGAAGAGATTATGGTAGGGTACGAAACCACCTCAAAGTTATTCTTTCCAATCAATCCGTTGGGCTATTCCTATAAGTGTCACAAACAGCCCTAGAGTTCGTACTAGAATAACACCTTAAGACACAAATCAACCAAAACCCTAATGTCACCTAGATACTCCAATGTCACCTCAAGTATCTGTGGGTATGATTATACGATATGCATAACACAATCTCAGATTCATCTATTCAACCAACACATAGAACCTCAAAGAGTGCCCCAAAGTTTCTACCAGAGAGTTAAGACGAAAACGTGTGCCAACCCCTATGCATAGATTCCCAAGGTCATGGAACCCGCAAGTTGATCACCAAAACATACATGTGAGAACCCGGAAATTATTCCAGACCCTCCTGTGTATATTTGCCAATCCAGGATCAACTTGACAACACATCGAAAATGGTATCATTGCAGAACAATAAAATAAGTATAAGTTTAATAACTCTTGCCACAAGGCATACATAGTGAAATGTCTCATGACATTTATTACAACCAGAAACACAACGGAATATATAAATACGTAGCAACTCCATCTCAGCCACAGGCAGTCGATGTAGTCAACGTGTCCTCACTCCTCAGGATCATCATAACAGTCGTAGTCGACGCCCTCGTCTTCATAGATCTCTGTTGTTCAACAAAAGTATTGCCATGAGTACATTACGTACTCAACATGCCTCCCACGGGGAAGGACCTAATAACTACATGTGGCTTCAAAGGAAGGCTGTATGGCTCATTTGCGTAAAGCTAATTTTGTTTAACAAATAAAGCAGTTGGATAAAAGCATTTTTAGATGAAAACATGTTTATCTTCAGAACAACTTTCATCAAGTGAGGATCCTCGATGAACCCACGTCCTTCATAGGTTTCAAGAATAGGCGCAAAGAGGGAATAAGCAAGACAGGTCCTGTATGTCAAGAAATATTCATGTGTCGTCCATGACCGTGGACACGGCTATTCAAATAGTTTTACACTCTGCAGAGGTTGTACACTTTACCCACACGAGACAATCCCGACTTGTTGCCACCAGTGGCCGCTGGTATAGTACTCCATTTGGTGTACCGGCAGGGGGATTGTGACGAGGTCTTTGGACTAGATCCCCTAAAGATGTGACATGCCCACCGGGTCTGGAGCACGGAACCGAGAGTACGTCCTCAAACCGGTCCCCCCATCTGTGCCGAGGATACTCCTCGCAAGGCAGCTATCCCATCTGCGGTACGGCGACATCGACACCTAAGGCTAACTAGCTTACTTGACCAAGCCAGTGCCCATATAGCATGTGGCTGTACTGTTATCACAATCTTCAAATCCAAGACTTATTAGGCCTTATGCGGCACGGACGACTGATTGGCCCCTTCAACTTGTGAAGGGCAGCCAATCGCTCCTTCAATCCTTGATTCAGCTGTCGCCCGCACCAGTATTCAGATGGTAAGTTTCACCTAGAGTAGAAGAGGATAGAGAAGGTCAACAAGGGCCAACTGGCCTAGCTCAGCATTAAGTTTCAACTGTCAATGACTCGGAGGTCATTCAACAAGGCACCTATAGGGTGATAAGCATGGCTAAGCATTTCTACTCTACCGGAATTATATACTTCTACTCAGGTGTCAAGTAAATAGGCGACAAGCGGATCAGGGTAATGTGTCAATTGGCATGCTAGCTACGAGAATTAAAATAGCATGCACATAGCAACAATAAAACTCAATGCAATTTTGCAAACCATAGGATAAGTATGATCAAAGAAGGAGGCATGCCTTCGTTGTCGAGTTCCCCGTTTCCTTCTTCCTCATAGTGCTCCTCTCCCGTACCGTCGCCTCCTACTCGTAGTAACGGCGAAGCACAATAAATAACAAGCAATAAAATCCAATAACGTCCAATGAAATAACAAAATAGGAAGGATTGGTAGAAAGATGTGGATGGATATGGAGATTTCGAAGGAGGTAGATCGATTGATGATGAGTAGAGGGATTGAATGGATTGGTTGGGTATAGGTTTATCCGGACTAAGTAAAACTCGGCCACCAAATCTGACGTTCTAAATAGCAATACGCTAACTGAACTTTAATAGTGCCCAATACAAATACTTCAGCTAACTATAAAGAAAAGATAAAATAATGACTGACGTGACACAAACACAAAACAATAACTATCCTATGCATTTGAACGACACGACTCAACATAGCATGGCAATACAAATTTACCCACAAATCAATATTTAGATAAAATCTAAATATTTATAATGGTTAAAACATCAACTATAGAATTTAACAACAAGCGTCTTAAAAGTCAACCAAGCTACTTCCTAAACAAACTCGTTAAGTTACAAAACATCAAACAATAGCACGATCCTAAAGAAATGGTAAAACATAATAGACTCAAATCATGTAGCATATAATTAAAATAATCTAGATACATTTGAAGCAAATGGATCAACAATAATCTAGTCATAGCATGATCAACTCTTGTAACAAAAATCATGCACATGATATAACTCACAACACCACCTAGACTCAATCAAACTAATTTAAACAATAATTCTACAATCGTTCCGAAACTAAACTGGAACATAAATATTGCTACGCATGACAATATTATCTAGAAAGTACGCATGCATATACTATGTCTATGAACAAATAAAAATTATCGCACTTCACTAACATGCATAAAAAATAATAATTTTACAACTAGTTCTAGAAATTCTATGACCAATTCTAATATATCCTAGAATCACTCAACAATATTTAGGACAAACCCTAAGCATGCTACGGACATGACAATAAGACATAAACAATTTTGCATGATTACTTATATAAAACATCATACACACTTAATAAAAAAATAACACAATTAAACATCTATTCAAACAAAACAATTAACTCGTTCCTAGCATCATCGAAACAGCCTATGGGTTTAGCATTGGTTTTGGGTCACCGAGTAGTCGTTGGAGATGGAACCGGTGGTGTTGAGCGAGCGAGCACCGGTGCGCATCGTCGTCGTCGTCCGAACTCCGGTGATGAAGAGATGGTGGTGAGTGATGCTCCTAGTGACGAGAAGGCACCGGGACACGGATGGACATCACGGACGATCGGCGGGTGACATCGACGTTAGTCCCGAATAGAGCAGCGGCACGGCTCCATTGTGCGCGCGGCCAATGATTGCCAACGATTGGGAAATGATGTCTAGGAGGTAGGCTTTGGCAAGGGGATTCTGTTGGTGGGAGGAATTGGACTAGGATGCTCACCTTAGGCGACGGTAGTCGAAGAACAGTAGAGATGGGGCTGTATTGCGGGGTGGATTACGAGTGATTGGAAAGGAATTGGAGGATGGGATGATGGGGCTTTTATAGAGGTGCTCCTGGCGCATGTCATGACACGAAGGGTCTGCTGAATGGTAGCCGGAGGAGAGAGATCAGGAGGTGAATGCCATTGTTGGGCCAATAACTTCGTCAGTTACTTGCATGAGATTAAGCGCATCATGAGTGGAGCCATTAGACTGAACGGACTCGTCGTTGAGTGGGGAGTAAATCTTGTGTTGATGACGAATGGAAACGGTGAAGGGATTAATGGGATTTGAAGGGAAAAGAAGAGGCAACCATGGAGGTTTCTTCTCTGTAACATGTACGTGCACGCATGCGGGAGGAAGGAGAAGAGCCGAGCCGTCCGCTCGCTCGCTCACTCGGCTGGGCCGCTGGCCTGCTGGTTTGGCCTTGGGCCAAGTCTCTTTGGTGGCTGGACACAAAAAAAACAAAGAGAAGAGATGGCCCAGTGCATACGTGAATGTGTGTGACCAATTTTGGTGCATACGTGCAATATGCCAACAACGGCTAGGCTAGGATGCGCGTATTGTTCAAGGACCAATAAAAGAAAGAGAAACTAAAGAAGAGAGAAGAAAAGAAAATCAATATAATATAATATTGATTTCTTTTACTAGGATTGCTACAAGAGGAACCGAAACAAAGACAACTAAAAAGTCTTCAAGAATCCAAGAAATCAAAGTAACAAAAAAAACTTAAATGAAATATTACGAACGAATAAATCGACTCAGGATATTACGGAAAATATTTTCCACCTGACATGTGCTAAATTAATTCCAAACAACTTGGTATTAATTTGAGCAATCTCCAAAATATATAATTAAAGATTACGTTGCAACATCCCTTGGCTTAAAAAAATGAACTCTCGAAAAAAAAATCAGGATGTTACAACTCTACGCCCCTTACAAGGAATCTCGACCCCGAGATTCAGAGCTAAGGGAAAAGATTTGGGAACTCCTCCCTGAGGTCGTCTTCTCGCTCCCAAGTTGCTTCCTTCTTAGTGTGATTGCTCCACTGCACCTTGCAAAGTTTGATCACCTTTCTTCTAGTTGTACGCAACTGCTCATCAAGAATCTTGATAGGATACTCTTCACTTGTCAGGTCATCTTTGACTTCTATGTTGTCAAGTGAAGTCTTCTGCACCTCTTCCTCGGGTTTCTTAAAACACTTCTTCAACTGTGACACATGGAAAACATTGTGCACATTTGACAACTTCTCTGGGAGTGCCAACTGATAGGCTACCTCTCCACGTCGAGCGGTAATCCCAAACGGACCAATGTAGCGGGGCGCTAGCTTACCCTCGATTCCAAATCGATGCATTCCACGTAGTGGAGATACCTTCAGGTACACATCATCTCCTATCTTGAATGATATGTCATGACGACGTTTATCCGAATAAGCCTTCTGTCTAGACTGGGCTGCCTTCAACCTTTCTTGAATCATTTTCACTTGCTTGTCCGCCTCTTCCAACGTGTCAGGTCCAAACACTTGGTTTTCACCTACTTCATGCCAGTTAAGAGGTGTACGACACTTTTGTCCATATAAAGCCTCAAAAGGAGCCATCTTTATACTTGCTTGATAACTGTTGTTATAAGAAAACTTAGCATAAGGAAGACTCTTATCCCAACCACGTTGATAAGTCAAAGCACAAGCTCGAAGCATGTCTTCAAGAATTTGGTTTACCCGTTCCGTTTGTCCATCAGTCTGTGGGTGATACGCTGTACTGAAATCCAACTGAGTTCCCAGAACTTCATGTATTTTCTTCCAAAAGCGTGAGGTAAACTGAGTACCTCGATCTGACACTATCCTCTTAGGAACTCCATGTGCACAAATGATTCTTTCCATATACAATTCTGCGAGCTTCTCTCCACCATAGGTAGTCTTTACTGGAATGAAATGAGCTGACTTGGTCAATTTGTCCACTATGACCCAAATAGAATCAAATCCAGAAGATGTCCTTGGAAGGCCTGTGATAAAGTCCATTCCAATTTCTTCCCATTTCCACACTGGAACCTTAAGTGGTTGTAGTAGTCCTGCGGGTTTCTGATGCTCCGCCTTGACCCTTCGACATACGTCACACTGTGAAACATACTCAGCGATTTCTCGCTTCATACTCGACCACCAAAAACTACCCCGAAGATCATTATACATCTTTGTACTTCCAGGGTGTATTGAGTATGCTGACTCATGAGCTTCCTTCATGATCGTGTCCTTGGTATCCTTTTGGTCTGGCACGAACAAACGGTCTCGAAACCATATGCTTCCACTCTCATCCTCTCTATAGTCGGGTGCTTCACCCAATTTGATTTTCTCTTGAATCTCTTCAATGCCCTTGTCATCTTTTTGCGCTTCTCGCACTTGATCTTGGAGAGTAAACTTGACCTCTAACATTTCACCATTTTCAGCAAGGCTCACATACAGATTCATCTTTCGAATTTCCTCATAAAGTTCTGGCGCTTCCTTCTGAATCATCACATTGTTGACATAAACCTTCCTGCTCAGTGCATCAGCTACGACATTGGCTTTACCAGGATGGTAGTTAATGTTCAAATTATAGTCCTTGATCAAATCTAGCCACCTTCTTTGTCTAAGATTCAAATCCGGTTGTGTGAAAATGTATTTCAAACTCTTATGATCCGAGTATATCTCACACCTATTTCCGATAAGGTAGTGCCTCCAAGTTTTCAAGGCATGCACTACGGCGGCTAATTCTAAATCATGTGTGGGATAGTTAACCTCATGAGGGCGTAGCTGTCTCGATGAATAAGCTACAACCTTTCCTTGTTGCATAAGCACACATCGCAAACCCTGTTGAGAAGCATCGCAATAAACCTCAAAATCTTGCTGAATATCTGGCAATACCAATACTGGACCAGTTGTCAACCTCCTCTTGAGTTCTTGGAAACTCGCTTCACAAGCTTCTGACCACTCATATTTTTTATCCTTCTTTAACAACTGAGTCATAGGTCTAGCTATTCGGGAAAAATCTTCAATGAACCGACGATAATACCCGGCTAGTCCAAGGAAACTGCGTATTTCTGACACATTCTTGGGTTGCTTCCAACTGAGTACTGATTCCACTTTTGCTGGATCCATGGCAACTCCTTCGGCTGAGATGACATGTTCTAGAACGTCCACTTGTTTTAACCAGAATTCACACTTACTAAACTTGGCATAGAGTTGATGAGCCCTTAGCCTCTCCAAAACCACTCGAAGGTGTTTCTCGTGCTCTTCTTCACTCCGGGAATAGATCAAAACATCGTCAATGAACACTACAACAAACTTATCCAAGCAATCCATGAATACGCTGTTCATGAGATACATGAAGTAAGCTGTGCATTCGTGAGTCCAAAAGACATTACCAAAAACTCATAGAGACCATATCGAGTAACAAAGGCGGTCTTTGGAACATCTTGCGGGCGAATCTTCAACTGGTGGTATCCCGATCGGAGATCTATTTTGGAAAACACACGTGCTCCCTTCAACTGTTCGAACAAGTCATTAATCCTTGGCAGGGGATACTTATTCTTAATAGTTGCTGCATTCAGCACTCGGTAATCCACACACATGCGCATGCTACCATCTTTCTTTTTCACAAATAGCACAGGTGCGCCCCATGGTGATGTGCTCGGCCTAATGTAACCCTTCTCTCCTAACTCCTAAATTTGCTTCTTCAACTCGGCTAATTCATTCGCTGTCATCTTATAAGGTCTCTTCGCAATAGGAGAGGTGCCCGGTATTAACTCAATGACAAACTCAATCTCACGGTCTGGTGGCAATCCAGGCAATTCATCCGGAAAGACATCTGGATATTCCTTCACCACTGGAACATCCTCCAAAGTTAACTCCTTCACTTTGTTCAGCATGCAATCAACCTCGGGTTGAGGTGCAATCCTAGCTTGGTATTCCACAGTGGCCCCTTCAGTGATTGTTAATGTAACAGAGGTCCTAGCACAATCTACAAATGCCTTATGTTTCCTTAACCAATTCATTCCTAAAATGATATCCCAGCCTTTGGAGTCTATCAAGATAAGATTTGCTAGGAACTCTACCCCTTCTATAACTATAACCACTTTAGGACACTTCTGCCTAGTCCTTAAAATACCCCCAGGTGATTGCACTACCATTTGCAAGTTCAAACCCTCAGTTCGAAAATGATGTTTTTCAGCAAAACTCCTTGAAATGAACGAATGAGAAGCTCCAGTATCAAAAAGTACTGAACCGTAATATGAGTTGATCGGGAACATACCAAGAACAACATCTGGTGACTCTTGAGCCTGCTCGATGGTGACATGATTGACCCTTCCACGTCCTGATGCATGAGGTGCACCCCCTGGTGTATTGAGAATGCCTCGGCCATGTCCAGCTGCGGGTGTCTTAGCTGCAGAACCCAAATTGAACTTCACTGGAGTGGGACCAGTGTTCTTGTTGGGACATGCAACAGCAAAGTGACCCTCTTGCCCACAACTGAAGCATGCCTTTCCAGCTGTATTAGCATGATTACCTCCCACTTCAGCTCGTGGAGTCTTATATGCATTTGGCTGATAGGTGTTGTTGGGCCTTGATGGCTTGACATACTGTGCATGATTGCCGGGATGATGACCAATCTTCTATCGGGAGCTACCTGCCCCATGGTGATTCTCTGGTGCTCTACGCTTGCGGTGCTCCTCTAACTCCCTCCTTGAGTTCTCCTGGAGTATAGCCTTGTTGACAAGTGCTTGAAAGGTAAGGAAATCATGAGATACCAGCCTGTCCTTCAACCCAGGGTTCAGCCCCTTCAAAAACTTGGCAGTCTTGTCAGCTTCAGTTGGAATATCTGCCCTTCCATAACATGCCAGCTGCGTGAAACGACTAAGATATTCTGACACTGTCATCTTTCCTTGAGTAAGAGCTCGGAACTCATCCCTCTTCAGCTCTATGAGGCCTGTAGGAATATGTGTGATGTGGAAAGCTTCTGCAAACTCATTCCAAGTGATAGTTTGGGCATCCTCATGAGCTTCACAATAATTCTCCCACCAATCTGCAGCCACACCCTCGAGCCGGTGTGCCGCAAACTTGACACGATTTTCCACGGTGCAATTGGCCAAGTTGAGAGTCTTCCTGATTTCCTTCAACCAATCATCAGCGTCAAGTGGGTCTGCTAATCCCTCAAAAGTTGGCGGTTTTCCCTCATGAACTCAGCAAATCCCGACTGTGGTGGTTGACCCTGATTCTGATTCGCAACATTGGCTGCAAGCTGCTGAAGTATCTGTGTTTGCATCAACATCATCTATGCCATATTGGGTGGCGGCGGTGGTGGTGGCACATCATCTCCTCCAGAGTCAGAGTCGGTATCATGGACATGTCCCTCCTCAAAGTTTTCTTCAAAGACATGTTCCCCAAAACCTGGTCCACGACCGCGTCCACGTCCACGACCGCGACCACGTCTGCGTGCTCCATGGCCACGATCTCCGCGATTAGAATCCATCCTGTTGGCCTTCCGGTGTTAGAATAGAAGAGAGGGAAATATCTAACCCATAAACCCAATATGATAACAAATGAACAAATAAAACCAGCAACTGAACTCCAGATAAAACTCCAATTAAAACACTCAAGCATGAAAGTACTGGACAACATAGTAGCTATACCACATATATCGGTATAGTCTACCATGGACATAGCAAACATGAAAATAACTAACGTTCACTCGCATCATCAAAGATATCGCTCATGGTTCCTATAGTCCATCTACTCGCTGAGATCTCCATCGTACTGGTGGGTAGGTGCTGATGCAAAGCGAAGCCCGGATGGTGGTGATGCGGTCCCCTCTGGCGTAGCAGGAACTCTCTCCTCAGGCTCAGTCTCCTCCTCAGTGTCGTCGAGCTGCTGCTCGCGAGTCAGTGGTGCTGGAGGTGCAGGCGGTGCTGAAGGTGCAATGGCGCGATGTGTCAGGCGACGCTTCTTCGCTAGAGCGCTCTTCTTCGTCCGCGTTATCTTGATGCATGGATGAAGCCTCTGGCGTGGAGGAGGTCTAGGGTCCTCTGGTGGAATTTCCTGTTGGTCACCATTCTCCACGACAAGCATAGCGTTCGTCGAGATGATACCCTGCTCTGCAACTGCCTCAGCGGCCTCCCGTGCTTCATGGGCAGCGGCTAAGGAAGTGTTCGCCTCCACCAATCTCTCCTCAAGTATCTCCACACGCTCCTGGTAATACTCTAAGCGCTGACGGTTCTCCTCCAGCATAGTCGTAGTCATAGCAAGGTTTTGCTCAAGTCCAAGGGTAAGTGAAGCCATACGAATGATCGTGGGATCATCCTCCTCCATGTACCCCAAGTTCTGCTGAATCGCTCCGTCCCCAATGCGGAAAGTGAAGTACCGGAACGGGGTGTGCCTCAGCTCATCCTGATGAAGTCCGGCTATCCGATGCATCGCCTGATGAACCACTCCAATGACAGCATCAAAGAAGTCTTCTCCATCATATGTGTATCGGTAACTGCTGGTCTATTCTTCCATCCTCGGATACACCACCAAGTTGACCTTGAAACGTTCCTCGCCCCCGATCATGCGGTAGGAGTGTAAGGAAACCTCTGGATCCTTGTTGAAGCCTAAGCATGTGAGCATGTCCCGAAACTGAAGACCGAGGTTGCCAAACTGCTCAATCCGGCGTGAGGATGATATCACCATCTACATATTTGAATAAGAAGAGAATCAGTACACAATTTAATAAGAGAAAATAGAAGAGAAATACTAGAAAATTTATAAAATAATATTTTATAAAATAATTTCTAAGGCTTTCCATTTCTAACTAAGGCCACGTTACTAGGTCGACGTTGGCTCTGATACCACTTCTGTGAGAACCCAGAAATTATTTCCAGACCCTCCTGTGTATTTTTGTCAATCCAGGATCAACTTGACAACACAGCGAAAATGGTATCATTGCAGAACAATAAAATAAGTATAAGTTTAATAACTCTTGCCACAAGGCATACATAGTGAAATGTCTCATGACATTTATTACAACCAGAAACACAGCGGAATATATAAATACGTAGCAACTCCATCTCAGCCACAGGCAGTCGATGTAGTCAACGTGTCCTCACTCCTCAGGATCATCATAATAGTCATAGTCGACGCCCTCGTCTTCATAGATCTCTGTTGTTCAACAAAAGTATTGCCATGAGTACATTACGTACTCAACATGCCTCCCACGGGGAAGGACCTAATAACTACATGTGGCTTCAAAGGAAGGCTGTATGGCTCATTTGCGTAAAGCTAATTTTGTTTAACAAATAAAGCAGTTGGATAAAAGCAATTTTAGATGAAAACATGTTTATCTTCAGAACAACTTTCATCAAGTGAGGATCCTCGATTAACCCACGTCCTTCATAGGTTTCAAGAATAGGGGCAAAGAGGGAATAAGCAAGACAGGTCCTGTACGTCAAGAAAGATTCATGTGTCGTCCATGACCGTGGACACGGCTATTCGAATAGTTTTACACTCTGCAGAGGTTGTACACTTTACCCACACGAGACAATCCCGACTTGTTGCCACCAGTGGCCGCTGGTATAGTACTCCATTTGGTGTACCGGCAGGGGGATTGTGACGAGGTCTTTGGACTAGATCCCCCAAAGATGTGACATGCCCACCGGGTCTGGCGCACGGAACTGAGAGTACGTCCTCAAACCGGCCCCCCCATCTGTGCCGAGGATACTCCTCGCAAGGCAGCTATCCCATCTGCGGTACAGCGACATCGACACCTAAGGCTGACTAGCTTACTTGACCAAGCCAGTGCCCATATAGCATGTGGCTGTACTGTTATCACAATCTTCAAATCCAAGACTTATTAGGCCTTATGCGGCACGGACGACCGATTGCCCCCTTCAACTTGTGAAGGGCAGCCAATCGCTCCTTCAATCCTTGATTCAGCTGTCGCCCGCACCAGTATTCAGATGGTAAGTTTCACCTAGAGTAGAAGAGGATAGAGAAGGTCAACAAGGGCCAACTGGCCTAGCTCAGCATTAAGTTTCAACTGTCAATGACTCGGAGGTCATTCAACAAGGCACCTACAGGGTGATAAGCATGGCTAAGCATTTCTACTCTACCGGAATTATATAATTCTACTCAGGTGTCAAGTAAATAGGCGACAAGCGGATCAGGGTAATGTGTCAATTGACATCCTAGCTACGAGAATTAAAATAGCATGCACATAGCAACAATAAAACTCAATGCAATTTTGCAAACCATAGGATAAGTATGATCAAAGAAGGAGGCATGCCTTCGTTGTCGAGTTCCCCGTTTCCTTCTTCCTCGTAGTGCTCCTCTCCCGTACCGTCGCCTCCTACTCGTAGTAACGGCGAAGCACAATAAATAACAAGCAATAAAATCCAATAACATCCAATGAAATAACAAAATAGGAAGGATTGGTAGAAAGATGTGGATGGATATGGAGATTTCGAAGGAGGTAGATCGATTGATGATGAGTAGAGGGATTGAATGGATTGGTTGGGTATAGGTTTATCCGGACTAAGTAAAACTCGGCCATCATGTCTAACGTTCTAAATAGCAATACGCTAACTGAACTTTAATAGTGCCCAATACAAATACTTCAGCTAACTATAAAGAAAAGACAAAATAATGACTGACGTGACACAAACACAAAACAATAACTATCCTATGCATTTGAACGACACGACTCAACATAGCATGGCAATACAAATTTACCCACAAATCAATATTTAGATAAAATCTAAATATTTATAATGGTTAAAACATCAACTATAGAATTTAACAACAAGCGTCTTAAAAGTCAACCAAGCTACTTCCTAAACAAACTCGTTAAGTTACAAAACATCAAAAAATAGCACGATCCTAAAGAAATGGTAAAACATAATAGACTCAAATCATGTAGCATATAATTAAAATAATCTAGATACATTTGAAGCAAATGGATCAACAATAATCTAGTCATAGCATGATCAACTCTTGTAAAAAAAAATCATGCGCATGATATAACTCACAACACCACCTAGACTCAATCAAACTAATTTAAACAATAATTCTACAATCGTTCCGAAACTAAACTGGAACATAAATATTGCTACGCATGACAATATTATTTAGAAAGTACGCATGCATATACCATGTCTATGAACAAATAAAAATTATCGCACTTCACTAACATGCATAAAAAATAATAATTGTACAACTAGTTCTAGAAATTCTATGACCAATTCTAATATATCCTAGAATCACTCAACAATATTTAGGACAAACCCTCAGCATGCTACGGACATGACAATAAGACATAAACAATTTTGCATGATTACTTATATAAAACATCATACACACTTAATAAAAAAAATAACACAATTAAACATCTATTCAAACAAAACAATTAACTCGTTCCTAGCATCATCGAAACAGCCTATGGGTTTAGCATTGGTTTTGGGTCACCGAGTAGTCGTTGGAGATGGAACCGGTGGTGTTGAGCGAGCGAGAGCCGGTGCGCGTCGTCGTCGTCGTCCGAACTCCGGTGATAAAGAGATGGTGGTGAGTGATGCTCCTAGTGACGAGAAGGCACCGGGACACGGATGGACATCACGGACGATCGGCGGGTGACGTCGACGTTAGTCCCGAATAGAGCAGCGGCACGGCTCCATTGTGCGCGCGGCCAATGATTGCCAACGATTGGGAAATGATGTCTAGGAGGTAGGCTTTGGCAAGGGGATTCTGTTGGTGGGAGGAATTGGACTAGGATGCTCACCTTAGGCGACGGTAGTCGAAGAACAGTAGAGATGGGGCTGTATTGCGGGGTGGATTACGAGTGATTGGAAAGGAATTGGAGGATGGGATGATGGGGCTTTTATAGAGGTGCTCCTGGCGCACGTCATGACGCGAAGGGTCTGCTGAATGGTAGCCGGAGGAGAGAGATCAGGAGGTGAATGCCATTGTTGGGCCAATAACTTCGTCAGTTACTTGCATGAGATTAAGCGCATCATGAGTGGAGCCATTAGACTGAATGGACTCGTCGTTGAGTGGGAGTAAATCTTGTGTTGATGACGAATGGAAACGGTGAAGGGATTAATGGGATTTGAAGGGAAAAGAAGAGGCAACCATGGAGGTTTCTTCTCTGTAACATGTACGTGCACACGTGCGGGAGGAAGGAGAAGAGCCGAGCTGTCTGCTCGCTCGCTCACTCGGCTGGGCCGCTGGCCTGCTGGTTGGGCCTTGGGCCAAGTTTCTTTGGTGGATAGACACAAAAAAACAAAGAGAAGAGATGGCCCAGTGCATACGTGAATGTGTGTGACCAATTTTGGTGCATATGTGCAATAGGCCAACAACGGCTAGGCTAGGATGCACATATTGTTTAAGGACCAATATAAGAAAGAGAAACTAAAGAAGAGAGAAGAAAAGAAAATCAATATAATATAATATTGATTTATTTTACTAGGATTTCTACAAGAGGAACTGAAATAAAGACAACTAAAAGGTCTTCAAGAATCCAAGAAATCAAAGTAACAAAAAAAACTTAAATGAAATATTACGAACGAATAAATCAACTCAGGATATTACGGAAAATATTTTCCACCTGACATGTGCTAAATTAATTCCAAACAACTTGGTATTAATTTGAGCAATCTCCAAAATATATAATTAAAGATTACGTTGCAACATCCCTTGGCTTAAAAAAAATGAACTCTCGAAAAAAATCAGGATGTTACAATACATCAAGTGGATCATAGGACACCCCATTGTCACCACAGGTATCCCACGCAAGACATACATCAAGTGTTCTCAAATCCTTAAAGACTCAATCCGATAAGATAACTTCAAAGGGAAAACTCAATCCATTACAAGAGAGTATAGGGGGAGAAACATCATAAGATCCAACTATAATAGCAAAGCTCACGATACATCAAGATCGTACCACCTCAAGAACACGAGAGAGAGAGAGAGAGATCAAACACATAGCTACTGGTACATACCCTTAGCCCCGAGGGAGAACTACTCCATCCTCGTCATGGAGAGCACCGAGATGATGAAGATGGCCACCGGAGAGGGATTCCCCCCTGCGGCAGGGTGCCGGAATGGGTCTATATTGGTTTTCGGTGGCTACGGAGGCTTCTGGCGGCGGAACTCCCGATCTATTGTGCTCCCCGAAGTTTTTAGGGTATATGGGTATATATGGGAGGAGGAAGTACGTCGGTGGACTTCCGGGCTGTCCACGAGGCAAGAGGGCGCGCCCAGGGGGGTGGGCGCGCCCCCACCCTCGTGGGCAACCCGAGACTCCTGGTCCAACTCCGATACTCCGTGGGCTTCTTCTGGTCCAAAAATAAGTTCCGTGAGTTTCAGGTCAATTGGACTCCGTTTGATTTTCCTTTTCTGCGATACTCTAAAACAAGGAAAAACAGAAACTGGCACTAGGCTCTAGGTTAATAGGTTAGTCCCAAAAATCATATAAAATAGAATATAAATGCATATAAAACATCCAAGGTTGATAATATAATAGCATGGAACAATCAAAAATTATAGATACGTCGGAGACGTATTAGTTCTCGTTCACTTGGTCGCGAGTCAGATCACATCCGCTCGACTAGTCGGTAGCTGCCTCTAGCAAAGCGTGTCGACTCCATGTGTCCGATGAAACTGGTTAGGCGAACCTGTCCAATGTGTCACACTTCTATTCCCTTTGCCACACGATATATGGTGTCGGGCTCAAGGTGAGTCTGTCATCCTTGTGCTAGCCCGACCTCTTTCTCGTTCCAGTGATGCCGACCACAAACCGAATTATCTCATAATCCTTGTCGCATGGCCATGCTTATCTTGGTCAGATCACACAAGGGGCCCAGAGTATATCTCTCCTAGTCAGAGGGGAAAATCCCATCTTGCTTGACCATGTCTCACAGCATGGGTCTGGAGAAGCCTGAAACCTACCTCTATAACTACCCAGTCACAGAGTAGTGTTTGGTCGGCCCAAAGCATGTCTGTCGCCATCCCGAGTACATGTGCCAGCTCAGGTCTTAGGACATAGAATGTATGTTGTACTAGATGTTGGGAAACGTAGCATGCAATTTCAAAAATTTCCTATGCTCACGCAAGATCTATCTAGGAGATGCATAGCAATGAGAGGGGGAGAGTGTGTCTACGTACCCTCGTAGACCGAAAACAGAAGCGTTTGACAATGCGGTTGATGTAGTCGAACTTCTTCTTGTTCCAACCGATCAAGTACCGAACGTACGACACCTCCGAGTTTTGCACACGTTCAGCTCGATGACGTCCCTCGAACTCTTTATCCAGCAAAGTGTCGAGGAAGTACATGAGTTTCGTCAGCACAACGGCGTGGTGACGGTGATGGTGAAGTGATCCGCGCAGGGCTTCGCCTAAGCACTACGAGAATATGACCGAGGGTGTAATCTGTGGAGGGAGGCGCCGCACACGGCTAACATATGTTGTTGTGTGTTTTAGGCGCCTCCCCCCCTCATATATATAGGTGGGAGGGAGAGGGAGCAGCCAAGGGGGCGCCCAAGTAGGCCGAATCCTACTTGGGGTTCCTGTTGGGAAACGTAGCATGTAATTTCAAAAATTTCCTACGCTCACGAAAGATCTATCTAGGAGATGCATAGCAACGAGAGGGGGATAGTGTGTCCATGTACCCTCGTAGACCGAAAGCGGAAGCGTTTGACAACACGGTTGATGTAGTCGAACTTCTCCTCATTTTAACCGATCAAGTACCAAACGTATGGCGCCTCCGAGCTCTGCACACGTTCAGCTCGATGACGTCCCTCGAACTCTTGATCCGGCAAAGTGTCTAGGGAGATTTTCGTCAGCACGACGGCATGGTGACGGTGATGGTGAAGTGAACCGCGCAGGGCTTCGCCTAAGCACTATGAAAATATCACCGGAAGTGTAAACTGTGGAGGGGGGCACCGCACACGGCTAGGAATCAGTGTGTTCTAGTGGTGCCCCCACATATATATAGGTGGGAGAGGGAGAGGGGCTGAAAGGGGCACCCCAAGTAGGAGTAATCTCATACGTCTCCGTCGTATCTACCTTTCCAAACACTTTTGCCCTTGTTTTGGACTCTAACATGCATGATTTGAATGGAACTAACCCGGACTAACGCTGTTTTCAGCAGAATTACCATGGTATTATTTTTTTGCAGAAATAAAAGTTCTCGGAATGACCTGAAAATCAACGGAGATTATTTTTGGAATATATAAAAAATACTGGAAGAAGAATCCATGTCAGGGGGCCCACACCCTGTCCACGAGGGTGGGGGGCGCGCCCCCAGCCTCGTGGGCCCCCTGACGCTCCACCAACCTCAACTCCAACTCCATATATTCGTGTTCGGGGAGAAAAAAAATCAAGGAGAAGGATTCATCGCATTTTACAATACGGAGCCACCGCCAAGCCCTAAACTCTCTCAGGATGGCTGATCTGGAGTCCGTTCGGGTCTCCGGAGAGGGGAATCCGTCACCATCGTCATCATCAACCTCCCTCCATCACCAATTTTGTGATGCTGACCGTTGTGCGTGAGTAATTCCATCGTAGGCTTGCTGGACGGTGATGGGTTGGATGAGATTTATCATGTAATCGAGTTAGTTTTGTTAGGGTTTGATCCCTAGTATCCATTATATTCTGAGATTGATGTTTCTATGACTTTGCTATGCTTAATGCTTGTCACTAGGGCCTGAGTGCCATGATTTCAGATCTGAACCTATTATGTTTTCATGAATATATGTGAGTTCTTGATCCTATCTTGCAAGTTAATAGTCACCTACTATGTGTTATGATCCGGCAACCCCGAAGTGACAATAATCGGGACCACTCCCGGTGATGACCATAGTTTGAGGAGTTTATGTATTCACTAAGTGTTAATGCTTTGGTCCAGTACTCTATTAAAAGGAGGCCTTAATATCCCTTAGTTTCCATTAGGACCCCGCTGCCATGGGAGGGTAGGACAAAAGATGTCATGCAATTTCTTTTCCATAAGAACGTATGACTATATTCAGAATACATGCCTACATTACATTGATGAACTGGAGCTAGTTCTGTGTCACCCTAGGTTATAACTTTTACATGAGGAATTGCATCCGACATAATTCTCCATCACCGATCCAATGCCTACGAGCTTTTCATATATTGTTCTCCGCTTATTTACTTTTCTGTTGCTACTGTTACAATCACTATAAAACCCAAAAACTGCTACCGTTAATTTTGCTACCGTTACCACTACTATCATATTACTTTGCTACTAAACAATTTTCTACAGATATTAAGTTATCCAGGTGTGGTCGAATAGCTCATGTATCAACTAGGGATGTCTGTATCCTCCATGCTAGGCAGGTTATTCTCAAGAGGAGTGGACTTCGCTCCTCATTTACGAGAAAATGGCTGGTCACCGGGATGCCCAGTCCCATGCTTTAAGCAAATCAAGTCAAAATAAGTGCAAACAAAACTGCCCTAGGATTGTTGTTAGTTGGATACACCCGTTGTTTCGGGCAAGGCATGGATTGATGCTTTTTGGTGGTGGGGAGTATAAACTATACCATTCTGCTTGGGAACCGCCTATAATGTGTGTAGCATGGAAGATATAGAGATCTCTCGGTTGTTATGTTGATAATGAAAGTATGCCGCTCAAAATATTATTCATATCTATCTCAAAACCGAGCTCTGGCACCTCTATAAATCCCTGCTTCCCTCTGCGAAGGGCCTATGTATTTACTTTTATGTTGAGTCATCATCCTCTTATTAAAAAGCACCAGTTGGAGAGCACCGCTGTCATTTGCATCCATTACTATTAGTTTACATTGAGTATGACTTGACTGGATCTCTTTTACCATGAATTACAATATCTAAGTCACTCCTTGATCTCTAAAGGCGCTCTGCATTTATGTTTTGCGATCTTAGAAAGGGCTAGCGAGATACCATCTTGTTATATCATATCATGATTATTTTGAGAAAGTGTTGTCATCCGAGATTTGTTATTATTGCTCGCTAGTTGATTATGCCATTGATATGAGTAAACATGAGAGCTAAATGTTATTTCGAATGTGGTTAGTTCATAATCTTTGCTGAAAACTTGAATGCTGGCTTTACATATTTACAACAACAAGAGCAAACAGAGTTTGTAAAAGTTTTTCTTTATCACTTTCAGTTTATCAACTGAATTGCTTGAGGACAAGCAAAGGTTTAAGCTTGGGGGAGTTGATACATCTCCGTCGTATCTACTTTTCCAAACACTTTTGCCCTTGTTTTGGACTCTAACTTGCATGATTTGAATGGAACTAACCCGGACTAACGTTGTTTCCAGTAGAATTGCCATGGTGTTATTTTTGTGCAGAAATAGAAGTTCTCGGAATGACATGAAAATCAACTGAGATTATTTTTGGAATATATAAAAAATACCGGAAGAAGAATCCACGTCAGGGGTCCACACCCTGTCCACGAGGGTGGGGGGCGCGCCCCCTGCCTCGTGGGCCCCCTGACGCTCCACCGACCTCAACTCCAACTCCATATATTCGTGTTCAGGGAGAAAAAATCAGGGAGAAGGATTCATTACGTTTTAGGATACGGAGCCGCTGCCAAGACCTAAACTCTCTCGGGAGGGCTAATCTGGAGTCCGTTCGGGGCTCCGGAGAGGGGAATCCGTCGCCATCGTCATCATCAACCTCCCTCCATTACCAATTTCATGATGCTCACCACCGTGTGTGAGTAATTCCATCGTAGGCTTGTTGTACGGTGATGGGTTGGATGAGATTTATCATGTAATCGAATTAGTTTTGTTAGGGTTTGATCCCTAGTATCCATTATGTTCTGATATTGATGTTGCTATGACTTTGCTATGCTTAATGCTTGTCACTAGGGCCCAAGTGCCATGATTTCAGATCTGAACCTATTATGTTTTCATGAATATATGTGAGTTCTTGATCCTATCTTGCAAGTCAATAGTCACCTACGATGTGTTATGATCCGGCAACCCTGAAGTGACAATAATCAGGACCACTCCCGGTGATGACCGTAGTTTGAGGAGTTCATGTATTCACTAAGTGTTAATGCTTTGGTCCGGTACTCTATTAAAAGGAGGCCTTAATATCCCTTAGTTTCCATTAGGACCCCGCTGCCACAGGAGGGTAAGACAAAAGATGGTATGCAAGTTCTTTTCCATAAGCACATATGACTATATTCGGAATACATGCCTACATTGCATTGATGAACTGGAGCTAGTTCTATGTCACCCTAGGTTATAACTTTTACATGAGGAATTGCATCTCACATAATTCTCCATCACCGATCCAATGCCTATGAGCTTTTCATATATTGTTCTCCGCTTATTTACTTTTTTGTTGCTACTGTTACAATCACTATAAAACCCAAAAACTGCTACCGTTACTTTTGCTACCGTTACCACTACTATCATATTACTTTGCTACTAAACAATTTTCTACAAATATTAAGTTATCCAGGTGTGGTTGAATTGATAACTCAGCTGCAAATACTTGAGAATATTCTTTGGCTCCCCTTGTGTCAAATAAATAAATTTGGGTTGAATACTCTATCCTCGAAAACTGTTGCAATCCCCTATACTTGTGGGTTATCATAATCCTACTTGGGCGCCTCCTCCAAGTCGGCCTCCCTCTTCCATATCCATCAGAGGGGGAAGGAAAGAGATGGGGGAGGGGAAGGAAAGGGGGAGGCCAAATCCTCCCCTTTCCTTCTCCCTTCCCTTCCCTTTTTGAGGATCTTCTCCCTTCCCTTCATTTCCTTCTCCTCCTACTCGGCCTATAGGGGGCGCACCAGCCCTTTTTGGGGCTGGTATGTCCCTCTCTTGGCCCATTAGGCCCATATAGATTGCCGGGGGTTGCCCGGAACCCCTTCAAGTGACCCGACACGTACCCGGTACCCTCGGAACACTTTCGGTGTCCAAATACTATCGTACTATATATGAATCTTCACCTCTCGACCATTTCGAGACTCCTCGTCATGTCCGTGATCTCATCCGGGACACCGAACAACATTCGGTCACCAAATCACATAACTCATATAATACGAAATCGTCAGCAAACATTAAGCGTGCGGACCCTACGGGTTCGAGAACTATGTAGACATGATCGAGACACCTCTCCAGTCAATAACCAATAGCGGAACCTAGATGCTCATATTGGTTCCCACATATTCTATGAAGATCTTTATCGGTCGTACCATAATGACAACATACGTTATTCCCTTTGTCATTGGTATGTTACTTGCCCGAGATTCGATCGTCGGTATCTTCATACCTAGTTCAATCTCGTTATCGGCAAGTCTCTTTACTTGTTCCGTAATGCATCATCCCGCAACTAACTCATTAATCACATTGATTGCATGGCTTATTATGATGTGCATTACCGAGAGGGCCCAGAGATACCTCTCCGATACTCGGAGTGACAAATCCTAATCTCGTCTATGCCAACGCAACAAACACCTTCAGAGATACCCGTAGAGCATCTTTATAATCACCCAGTTATGTTGTGACGTTTGATAGAACACAAGGTATTCCTCTAGTATCCGGGAGTTGCATAATCTCATAGTCGAAGGAATATGTATTTGACATGAAGAAAGCAATATCAATAAAACTGAACGATCAACATGCTAAGCTAACGGATGGGTCTTTTCCATCACATCATTCTCCTAATGATGTGGCTCACTAGGGACTCAGTGTTTTGTCTATGTATTCACACATGTATTAAGGTTTTCGGTCAATACAATTCTAGCATGAATAATAAAAATTTATCATGATATAAGGAAATATAAAACAACAAATTTATTATTTCCTCTAGGGCATATATCCTTCAATTCCTCCCCAATCCCCCCCTTTCTGAAGGAAATATGCCCTAGAGGCACTAATAAAGTTGATATTTATATTTCCTTATATCATGATAAATGTTTATTATTCATGCTAGAATTGTATTAACCGGAAACTTAGTACATGCGTGAATACATAGACAAATAGAGTGTCACTAGTATGCCTGTACTTGACTAGCTCGTTGAATCAATGATGGTTATGTTTCCTGACCATAGACAAGAGTTGTCGCTTGATTAACAGGATCACATTATTATAGAATGATGTGATTGACTTGACCCATCCGTTAGCTTAGCACGATGATCGTTTAGTTTGTTGCTATTGCTTTCTCCATAACTTATACATGTTCCTATGACTATGAGATCATGCAACTCCCGAATACCAGAGGAACACTTAGTGTGCTATCAAATGTCACAACGTAACTAGGTGACTATAAAGATGCTCTACAGGTGTCTCGATGGTGTTTGTTGAGTTGGCATAGATCGAGATTAGGATTTGTCACTCCGAGTATCGGAGAGGTATCTCTGGGCCCTCTCGGTAATGCACATCACTATAAGCCTTGCAAGCAATGTAACTAATGAGTTAGTTGCTGGATGGTGCATTATGAAACAAGTAAAGAGACTCGCCGGTAATGAGATTGAACTAGGTATTGAGATACCGACGATCGAATCTCGGGCAAGTAACATACCGATGACAAAGGGAACAACGTATGTTGTTGTGCGGTTTGACCGATAAAGATCTTCATAGAATACGTAGGAACCAATATGAGCATCTAGGTTCCGCTATTTGTTATTGACCGGAGATGAGTCTCGGTCATGTCTACATAGTTCTCGAACCCGTAGGGTCCGCACGCTTAACGTTCGGTGACGATCGGTATTATGAGTTTATGTGTTTTGATGTACCGAAGGTAGTTCGGAGTCCCATATTTGATCATAGACATGATGAGGAGTCTCAAAATGGTTGAGACATAAAGATCGATATATTGGAAGCCTATGTTTGGACATCAGAATGGTTCCGGATGAGTTCAGGCATTTTCCAGAGTACCGGGAGGTTACCGGAACCCCCCGGGGAGTATATGGGCCTTATTGGGCCTTAGTAGAATAGAGGAGAGGAAGGGAAAAGGTGGAAGGCACGCCCCCTAGTCCAATACAAATTGGGTGGGCCCCCCTTTCCTTCCTCCTCTGCTCCCCTTCCTTCTCTCCTACTCCTGCTACTTGGAAGGGGGGAATCCTACTCCCGGTGGGAGTAGGACTCCCCTAGGGCACGCCATAGAGGGCCGGCCCTCCCCCTCCACTCCTTTATATACGGGGGAGATGGCATCCCATAGACACACAAGTTGATCATTGTCTTAACCGTGTGCGGTGCCCCCCTCCACCATAATCCACCTCGGTCACTGTCAGTGTCAAAACCGGCAGATCTCGGGTATGGGGTCCCGAACTGTGCGTCTAAGGCAGATGGTAACAGGAGGCAGGGGACACAATGTTTTACCCAGGTCCGAGCCCTCTTGATGGAGGTAAAACCCTATGTCCTGCTTGTTTATTCTTGATAATATGAGTAGTACAAGAGTTGATCTACCACGAGATCGGAGAGGCTAAACCCTAGAAGCTAGCCTATGGTATGATTGTATGTTGTCCTACGGACTAAAACCCTCCGGTTTATATAGACACCGGAGGGGTCTAGGGTTACACAAGGTCGGTTACAAAGGAGGAGATATACATATCCGTATTGCCTAGCTTGCCTTCCATGCCAAGTAGAGTCCCATCCGCACACGGGACGAAGTCTTCAATCTTGTATCTTCATAGTCCAACAGTCCGGCCAAAGGATATAATCCGGCTGTTCGGATACCCCCTAATCCAGGACTCCGTCAGTAGCCCCTAAACCAGACTTCAATGACGATGAGTTCGGCGCGCAGTGTTGTCTTCGGCATTGCAAGGCGGGTTCCTCCTCCGAATACACCACGGAAGAGTTTGAATACAAGGATAGTGTCCGACCCTGCAAAATAAGTTCCACATACCACCGTAGAGAGAATAATATTACCACAAATCTAATCTGGTGACACGTTTTGGCAGCATGACATCACGCAACGGCCCAGTAATTATTTGAACCGTTTTCTTTAACCAGCCCCGCACATAACGCGAGGCGGTTTCTTGACACGTCTTGTCAAAGCAGAGATAGTGTTCCCCTTATTACGGGATTCTCATCAATACGGACATGGGTAACCCAACCGCGCCACCAATTACGGTGCTTGGGGGATAAGCGAGTTTTACCAGGCTGGTGGGGGCGCATAGTTTCGTCCGCCCTTATAAGGGATAAGGTTTCACCTTTTTCTACCCACGCCTTCTTCCTCCTTGCTCATCCATTCTTGCGCACTCGAGCTCCAGCGCCCAAGTCCACATCCTTCTCCTCAACCCTATCCAAACATGTCTGGAGCGGGAGGCAAGTGGATGGTCTCCTCCGTCACGGAGAGAGACATCAAAAAGCTGCGCGGGGCCGGATACTTAGCCACGGATATAGCGCACCGGCTGCCAGCCGCGGGGCAGATCGTCCCTACCCCAGAACCTCACGAAAGGGTGGTTTTCCTCCCCCACTTCATCCGCAGACTGGGGTTTCCTCTCTATCCATTCGTCCACGGTCTTATGTTCTATTATGGGCTGGACTTTCATGATCTGGCCCCAAATTTTATCCTCAACATCTCGGCATTTATCGTCGTGTGCGAGGCTTTCCTCCGCATCCGGCCTCACTTCGGCCTGTGGCTGAAGACCTTCAATATCAAGCCGAAGGTAGTAGGCGGCCAACAAGCGGAATGCGGCAGAGCCATGGTGGGCAAAATGCCCAACGTTATATGGCTCGAGGGATCCTTCGTGGAGACCGTAAAGGGGTGGCAATCGGGGTGGTTCTACATCACCGAGCCGCGCGACACCAAATGGGTGGCGGCCCCCGAGTTTCGATCCAGAATCCCCACGCGGCTCACTTCCTGGAAGGAGAAGGGCCTGTCCTGGGGTTCATCGGTGGAGCTGGACGGACTCCAAAAGTGTATCCGGAACATGATAAGCAAGAAACTTAAGCTTGTCAGCATAGTCCAGGTCATGCTCTTCCGCCGGATCCTCCCGTGTCAACAACGGGCTTTCAATTTATGGGAGTTCGACCCGGCCCAGCACCAGACTCTACACGAGCTCTTCGACACGACGCATAAGGACGTCTGGAAGGTGCTGTTCAAGGGTGTCGAGGTCCCCCCTTCTCTTACCGAGGACCGCAGGCTAAGCGCGAAGCGTCCTGCGAATCTGTACATCTCGTAGGGTATTTATTTCCCATAGCTTAAACATGTGCGGGGTCTGAGCTCCCATGCCTTTGACAGGACTGGGTGGAGACATCGGAACAGATCAACTGTCCGACTCCTCTGCCCGAAGACCCTGCGGACACTCTCCTGGCGGAGATGCAGACTCCGGCTCCTTATGAGGTGCCGGAGAATACCAAGAAGAAGGCCAAGGGAACCCGAAAGAGTTCCCGACGCCAGGTGGTGTCGGACTCATCGTCCGATAACACCGAGACGCATTCCTCCCGTGAAAACGAGGAGAAGGAAGATGAAGATTCTCCCCCTCCAGCCGGGGGAGACAAGAAAAGGAAGGCTGCCCCAACGGGGAGGCCGAAGGGTCCAAGAAGGGAAGGACTCTCCTTCCGGACTGCTCCACCACCACCGCCGACGGCGAAGATGAGTGGCTGCTTAGGGCCAAGCCGCTGGCGAAGTCGTGAGTATTCGGATACCAGAGTAACTCATAGCATACCTTTGTTGCACTGCTTCTCCTAACGCCGAATATGATTATGCAGTCCGCCCCAAGCCCGTATCGACGTATCATGGTCGGACGGTTCCTTGGACTTGTCGGACATGAATAGTGATACACTTCCAACTGCCTCCTCTCCTTTCCCTACGGACAATGCCGAGGTATTGTCTCAAGGGGCACCGAGCCGGGGGGAGACAGTTCCGGAGGTGCCTCAAGGCGACCTTCCGGACTCCAGGAGCAAAGGGAGCAAGGCTCCCGGGGGCTCCAAATTCGGCCCTCAGCTGGACACCGCGCCGGAACCTCCAGTGGTTCCGGACTCGGGCAGGTGGCCCTCTTCCAAGAGGGGCAAGCTGCCCGTGCCGGTGACCTGTGTCCATCCAGAGGCACCGGACAACCTGCTGGGAGCGCTTCGCGGCGCTTCCATCGACGAAGAGCACCACACTATTATGAGCGCGGTGATAAAAAAGGTTCAGTCCGCCAAGAGCGGACTGACTGAAGCCTGTGCCAGCCTTCTAATAGGCTTTGGGGTGAGTATTTAAAATATAGGAAAATATTACCGCATAGACAGTAGCCCCGGATGCTCTGTTTGGTGTTCACAAAGAAAAGCCGAATAGAGGGTCAAATAATATCTGCAGGAGTCTAATATAAGTATGTCTGTATGCGTATGCAGGCTTCGCTGCTGACCTCTGCCGCACTGACTGCGGAGGTCGCCGCACTGAAGCAGGACCTTGAGGGGTCCGAGAAAGAGCTCGGCCTTGCCAAGAGGCAGCTTGAGGAGAACAGAGGTAAGTAATACCTGGTCTATATAAAAAAGAAAATGTGGTTGCTAAATGACAGGATCATCATGAATGTGCCAGGGGCCACGACCGAAGTGGCGACCCTGAAGCAAGCGCTGTCCGAGGCCGAAAACAAAGCGGCCAAGGAGCGCACCGAGCGGGAGAAACAAGAGGCATGGGTGGGCGAGGTGCAACAAGAGCTCCAGACTCTCGTGAAGAAGTACGAGGCTTTGGAGCTTGACTCGAAGACGCGAGAGTCCGAGCTTGCCGCAGCCCTCGAGAGCACAAAGAATGCCAAGGCTGAAGCCCAAAAGGCCCTCCAGGAGATTGAGGTGATGAGGAAGATAGCGGCGGGTAAGGCATTCAATACGCAAAGCAAGCATGTGAAAGTAGATTACTTGTTACTTACCCGAGTCCGGAGCTCTCCAGGAGCATTTGCAGATTTGCCCTGTAGCGTGTCGGATGCCGCAAAGTATTACCAGGCCGAGGAGGGAAGGTCGACGGAGAAGTTGTTCTGGTCTCAGTATACTAGGACCGAACACCCGATGCCTATGAGCGACCAGCTGACTCAACTGGTCGAGCTGCACAAGGTGGCCGAACAGGCCATGAAGGGCTTTATAGTCCGGATGTGGCCTGGCGACTCCCTTCCCAACAGCTACTTTGGCCTGGTGAGGCGGCTTGTGGATGCCTGCCCCCGACTGGAAGTCATCAAGCGGTCCGTCTGTATCGTAGGTGCCAAACGGTTCCATTCCAGAGGTGTCCGGATTATGGCAACGGGAGTGGTTTTACATCACAGCTCCTAGAAGTGCCAAGTGGGCGGCTTCCCCCGCTTTCTGCTCGGGCCCTCCACCACAACTGGTGTCGTGGATTAGCAGAGGGCTGAGCTGGGGTCCAGCCAAGGACGTGCCTGTACGGCAGAGCCGCATTCAAGATCTCTTCGAAGGAGATTTCAGTCTGGTTACGGTGGTGCAAGTCATGCTGGTTTGACGAATCCAACCATGCAAACGCCGGCCCCTCCGCATGTGGGAGTTCAACCCAGAAGGACCGTGCACTATTCAGAATTTCCTTGACCTAACACACGAGGAGATGTATAAATCATTCTTCGGATCCCAAATAGTGTACGGACACTACCGAGGACGTGGGCCTGAGTAGCAACCGTACCGCCGACCAAGTAAGTAATCCTCTAGCCAAACACACCGTCTTTCATTTATCATGACGTCATTCTGAGAAATTGCTCTTTGACCAGGACTGGCTAACAAAGGCGAAGATGATTTGGTGTTCGGCCCCCCTTCCTGAGGGTTTGGAAAATCCGGTACTGGAAAAGATGCTCGAGCTAGCACCTTGCCCGGAGCCCTCAAAGGAAGATAAAGGGGGGGGGGGAATAAAGAGGGCGAAAGCGGGCCTCCACCGCTACCTATTCCGACCGAGGGAACGGGCGCCTCCGTGAGGGAGGATAACCAAGGGGAGGAATCTGGCATTCTCTCATCCCGGGGAAGGAAGAGGACTACCTCTGAAGATCCGGAAACTAAGGTTTCCAAACGGGAGAAGAAATCTCCACCAGAGGGTCCTGCCTTGGAGGGTGCTCTTACCGCACAAAGTCCGCGCGGGAATCAGCCCTCCAACGAGCTGTAAGTAATCAAAAAGTACTTTAATAGTGGAGACATACTACCTTACCTCTGAGGAAAATAACCGAAGCATTTATCTTGTAGTTTGGATCTTAGCCCTTCTCAGCAGAGCTCGTCTTCGGGGGATCTTCTTCCGGAGATGATGGAGAGCGAAACGCCTCCCTCGGACTCCCCCGCTCAAGAAGCGAGCAACCTTGAAGTGTCGTCACGGAGGGCCTCTCCGGATCCGGTGAGGCCAGAAGATAATCCTATAGTCACCCGAAGTCCCCAGCGTCCGGCTCTTGAAGAGAGCAAACAAAAGAGTCCGGCACCATCTGGTATGCGGTCGGACGTACTGAGGGAGCTGTTGGAACGATCGGTCATCTCAGAAGAACACCGTACGTTGATGGGTATAGTGATGGAAATAATTTCGTCCGCCGAAAGCGGATTGCATGAAGCCTTTATGAGTCTACTGACGGGCTTTGAGGTACGTGAAATGATATACTTTTTGATAGTACCGCATATTTTTAGGTGTGCCCTGTGTAGATAGTAGCCCCTGAGACTCTGGTCGTCGTCGAGAACGGTGGCGAACAGAGGATCGTAGTCCCAAGTAATAACCAAACCGCCTTTATGTGCAGGTGGTTGTAGCTCCGGTGGCTAGCCGGACTAATGAGTTTGCCGAACTAAAGCGGCAACTGGATGCGGCAGATGCCGACATCGAGCTTGTTAACAAGCGGCTTGACGAGGCACAGGGTAAGTAATGTTTTCTGGTGAATGTCACATAGTAAGAGCAGCATGATGCCAGTATCTTTAATATGTTGTGACTGCAGATGGAGCTGCCACCGTGGAGACCCTTCAGGCGGAACTTGCCCGAGCCAAAGAACAATCAAGGAGTAGTAATGCGGCTGCTTTGAAGGAAGCCGAAGAGTTGAGAGCCGAGAAGGCCACGCATTGTGAGAGCAAACAGAAAATGGCCAAGATGGTTGTAAAGTTAAAAGACACTGCCGACCATTTCCAGTTCCTTGAAGAAGAAAACCGAGTGAAGGCGACGGTCCTTGAAAAGGCCACGATGGTGACCAAAGACACTCGCTCTGCTATGAGAGCGAAGAAGGAGGAGCTGCGTCAAGCCGGGGATATTGCGGCTGGGAAGCCCTTTATGCTGCGGAGGAAGTTCGGAGATCCGCGGTATGCCCCTCTGGATCGGCTGTGGAGTTCGGCAGACGCATATATGGACTTGACAGCGAGCGCTGTTGATGCGGCCGAATACTTCCGAGATCAAACAGATCGTGAAGTGGACAAGCTGTTCTGGTCGCAGTTTAACGTTCCAGAGCGTCCGCTTCCATTGACTGATCAACTAGCCGAATGGGCCGAACTCAATAGGTTGTCCGGACTCGCCATGAGGTCCGTCGTAGATCATCTGTGGCCGGAAAAACCGAAGCCGAACAACTATTTCAGCTTAGTGCAGCAGTTCCTTGGAGCGGTGCCGCGCATCATTGCGATGAAGAGGTCGGCGTGCATAGAAGGCTCGCGGATGGCCCTTGCCCATGTCAAAGCATACTGGGCGGAGATGGATGCTACCACTGTTGCGGCGCAGGGTTCGGCCATAGGCCGAGTGGCTGCCGAGCACTATTTTGGAGAAGTTCTTGAGGGTGCTCGTTTGATAGAGGCCCAGTGCTCGAAGAATATTATGTTTGAGTGACATGTATTCCCATTGTAAAAACAATGTTTTTATGAAATTTATCAAGGCTGTATTTATACTTTTTCCTGAAAGTAATATGATGCCTCCTGTGCGGCCGTTTATGTATACATGTGTATAACCTGAAAGATTGCAGTCGTCGGCTTCAGCCCCCACGCATATAATGCGGGGGTGTTCGCAGAAGACGCGTATTCACACTTAATCCAACGTCTTGGTCCTAATAAGGAGGTGATGGCACACCGAACTAGGCAACCGGACTATAATGCTTTAACACTTTCACTTAGCCATAGGAGTTTGACAATGGGGCCACTATATAGCCCCTGATGGCTCCGCACTCATCCGAATTCGGGGTGCGTACATGCTTGGCCAGGAAACGGCCCTTCGTTACGGCAGAGGAATTCTAACATTCCGATAGGTCATCGAGTGGTTGACCAGTCTCACGCTATATCATGATAGTCAGTTTTCGGCTTTCTCCACTGAGGTGCTCGTCCGGATGAACCGGGGCACAATCGCAGTGGTTCTCCTGGTGCCGCCTTAGCCGATAGAGCGGAACGTAAGGAAGAAAACCACAGGAGCCAGGCAAACCCAACATTTTACCAAAGACATGATTCGGAGCTGATGCATATAAGGCCAAACTCGCGACGCCGAACACTCCCTAAGGTATTCGGTCTTTATGGTATAAACCGGGCCTAAACAGTGCCCTTTGTAAGAAGCCCCTGGTGTCCAGGTACGTGCATTATTCTGACGTGGCCACATGCCAAGACGCCAGCATCCTTCTCAATAGTACTGAGAATCTGAGGGATGTGTATCAATAAGAGACAGTAAGAAAGGTTTACACAGGGTCTTAATCTAAAAAGAATCCTTGGAACGGATCCCTGCTGCACGTCTGCGCCTGTGTCTCCATTGTGCCGTATCCTAGACGGGTGTAGCACGATGGTCATCTGTAAAAGAGAGGAACTTAGGTGAAAAGTTGTCGTGCAAAAAGGTAGGTTTAAAGAAACCATGTATAATTCAAGATGAGTAAAAATTGCCACTTATCTGCGCGCGTTGAGCCCCTTGTATTTGTAATAGGGGTGTGGCCATCAAACCTGTATGAATTACATATAGCTGCTTCGGACTCGTCTAACCGTGTCCGTAGTCTTGACGACCTGTCGAATGCTTTAGTTGGTGAGGCCGTTTTAGTGTGCGGCTGCCTCAGCAGCCGCACTCTCTTCGGCGCGCAGGGATCGCTCGATATTTCCATTTACTGTAATGATGCCACGTGGACTGGGCATCTTAAGCGTGAGGGAAGCGTAATGCGATATTGCATTAAAGCGAGCGAAAGCTTCGCATCCAAGTAGTGCTTGATAGCCACTTTGGAACGGAGCAATGTGGAAGGTTAAATTTTCGCTACGGAGGTTATCTGGGAAGCCGAATATAACCTATAGTAGCAGGGAGCCCGTGCAATGAGCCCCTAGGACTGGCGTTACTCCTTTAAAGGTAGTATTGTTGTGGCCAATTTTCGTTGGGTCTATCCCCATTTTGCAGATTGTGTCCTGATATATCAGGTTTAGACTGCTGCCACCGTCCATCAGGACTCGTGTGAAGTGGTATCCATCAATTACTGGGTCTAATACAAAGGCTACCCATCCTGCACGCCAGATACTTGCTGAGTAATCCCGATGGTCAAAAGTGATCAGTTGAGACGACCAGTGGCAGGACTCTGCGGAGATAGGCCCTTGGGCATATTTCTCTGGGAGTGCCGCTTTGTTTCTCCCCTTGATCACGTGTAACACGTTTACTGTTTTGACTTCTGGTGGAAATTTCTTTTGTTCCCTAGTGTCTTGCTTGAGAGGCTCATCCTCGTCTTCGCTTGGTGTATCCTCCCCCTTGTGTACGGCGTTGAGCTTGCCGGACTGCTTGAAGACCCAACAGTCTCTGTGGGTATGATTAGCGGGTTTACCAGGGGTGCTATGGATCTGACATATTTGGTCCAGAATTTTGTTTAGGCTGGACAGTTCATCTCTGGCGCCTTTAGAGGGCGGCTTTTGCCGACCTGGCCGAGAGCTTCTGAATCCGGCGTTTACTGCCGTGCCCTTCAGGCTGTCTTCTTTATTCTGGCGCTTATTATTTTTGCTGCGCCGTGATTTCCCGTTTCCATCTCTAACTTCGGATGTACTAGGGTCGCTGGTGCTGCATCTGGCTAGCCACAAATCCTCACCCGCGCAAAAGCAAGTCATGAGGCTTGTTAATGCTGCCATTGTTCTCGGCTTTTCTTGGCCGAGGTGTCTGGCAAGCCATTCATCACGGATGCTATGCTTAAAAGCTGCCAAGGCTTCGGCTTCCGGACAGTCGACTATTTGGTTCTTTTTAGTAAGAAACCTGTTCCAAAGCTTTCGGGCTGACTCTCCGGGCTGTTGAGTTATATGACTCAAATCGTCCGCGTCCGGAGGTCGGACATAAGTCCCTTGAAAATTTGCCCGAAAAGCGTCTTCAAGCTCTTCCCAGCTTCCAATGGAGCTTTCAGGGAGGCTTTTAAGCCAGTGCCGAGCTGCCCCTTTGAGTTTGAGGGGTAAATACTTAATGGCGTGGAGATCATCTCCTCAAGCCATATGGATATGGAGGATATAGTCCTCAATCCAAACCCCAAGGTCTGTTGTTCCGTCGTATGCCTCTATGTTTACGGGTTTGAATCCCTCTGGAAATTCATGGTCCAGCACCTCATCGGTGAAACATAGGGGGTGTGCGGCACCCCTATATCTGGGTGTACCGTGTTGTTCGGATGTTTGTTGTGTTGCATTGTATGCTGGAGCGCGCTTGCGTGGTCCATAGATGGATCTGGCTGCGCCGTCCTTTTGATGCGAGCCCTCGCGTGGATCGCGTATTGGCTTATGTGCGGCGTTGTTTGCCGCTCTATGTTGGCCGTGAGGTCGTCTATCCGGCCAGAAGGCCGTTTTAATTTTTGGTTGCGGGGGATCTAAGGCCTCCTCATCGAATTCATGTAGCAACTTCCGCTTCGGGTAGCTCTTGGTGGGGTGATTACCGCCGTACTTCGCTGCTGTGTTGAGCACTTTACTCCATCTGATTCGGAGTGTGTCTTGCGCAGCCTTGAGCCTTTGCTTCTGCTTTTTTAGAATCCTCGCGGTGGCAACGAGCCTTTGATGGGCATTCTGTTGCTTCGGGTGTCTGTCCGGTGTGATGTCATCCGGACTATTATCTTTGACAGAGTCGGGTTGTTCGGTTTGATTCTCCGTGTTGCCGTGGTTCGACGATGGTTCACCCTGCTCTAACGCTAGGTCTATATGATCGTTGTTTCTGTCGAGGCAGGATTTGGAGCGGCGCTTACGCCGCTGCTTTGACTGCTTCTCGAGGGGACAACCCTTCGATGTGTCCTTCCGTTCCTCATCGTCGTTTTCTTTTGGTGTGTCCAACATGTATACGTCATGTGGTGAAGTGGGCGTCCAGTGCCCTGTGGGCAGTGGTTCCTGTTCGTCTCCTGCATCATCGTCCATACCGTCGATGTCTTCGGAGTCAAAGTCGAGCATGTCGGTTAAGTCATCGACAGTGGCTACTAAGTGGGTGGTGGGTGGGCGGCGAATTTCTTCGTCATCCGCATCCCAATCCTGCCGGACATAGTTCGGCCAGGACTCTCCTGACAAGGAGAGAGACTTTAATGAATTCAGTATGTCGCCGAAGGGTGAGTGCTGAAAGATATCCGCGGAGGTAAACTCCATGATCGACGCCCAACCGGATTCGATAGGAACGGGCGCAGGCGGTTCAGAGTCTGTGGCCGGAGAAGTATCTGGCAGTTTAACAACACAGCTCTCATGAAGGGTAAGTCGATATTCGGCTCGATCGCTGTTGGGGATACGGCCTCTGTGGCGGGGTCTATCCACCCGTCCATGGGAGGCGCAACTGGCTCCGAATTAAGGGTCGGAGCGGCTACCGGTGCGATCTCCTGAGCACTGTCCGATGGTAAAGCTAAATCGTACTCATCGTGACTATGTGGCGCACAAGGTAGAGGCTCGAATCTGTCGAAGATCAAGTCTCCGCGGATATCGGCTGTGTAGTTTAAGCTTCCAAACCTGACCTGATGGCCAGGGGCGTAGCTTTCAATCTGCTCCAGATGGCCAAGCGAATTGGCCCACAGTGCAAAGCCGCCGAATACAAAAATATGTCCAGGGAGAAAAGTCTCACCCTGGACTGCATCGCTAACGATGATCGAAGGAGCCATCAAGCCTAACGGCGACGACACAGAGGATCTCTCAATGAAAGCACCAATGTTAGTGTCAAAACCGGCGGATCTCGGGTAGGGGGTCCCGAACTGTGCGTCTAAGGCGGATGGTAACAGGAGGCAGGGAACATGATGTTTTACCCAGGTTCAGGCCCTCTTGATGGAGGTAAAACCCTACGCCCTGCTTGATTAATATTGATGATATGGGTAGTACAAGAGTAGATCTACCAAGATCAGAGAGGCTAAACCCTAGAAGCTAGCCTATGGTATGATTGTATGTTGTCCTACGGACTAAAACCCTCCGGTTTATATAGACACCGGAGAGGGTTAGGGTTACACAAGGTCGGTTACAAAGGAGGAGATATCCATATCCGTACTGCCTAGCTTGCCTTCCACGCCAAGTAGAGTCCCATCCAGACACGAGACGAAGTCTTCAATCTTGTATCTTAATAGTCCAACAGTCCGGCCAAATGATATAATTCGGCTGTCCGGAGACCCCCTAATCCAGGACTCCCTCAGTCGTTTTTGTGCGTTTGATCCTTGAGGGGTCTATACCCATTTTGTGCACCGTGTCCTGATAAAGCAGGTTCAGGCTGCCGCCGCCATCCATAAGGACTCGAGTGAGGTGAAATCCGTCGATGATTGGGTCTAGGACCAGTGCGGCGAATCCGCCATGACGGATACTAGTGGGATGGTCCCTGCGGTCGAAGGTGATCGGACAGGAGGACCATGAGTTCAACTTTGGGGCGACTAGCTCCAACGCATATACGTCCCTTTACGCACGCTTCCGCTCCCTCTTGGGGATGTGGGTTGCGTATATCATGTTCACCATCCGCACTTGTGGAGGGAACCTCTTCTGTCCTCTGGTGTTCGGCGGCCGGGGCTCCTCCTCGTCATCGCTATGTAACCCCTTATCTTTGTTTTCGGCATTTAACTTGCCGGCCTGCTTGAACACCCAACAATCCCTGTTTGTGTGGTTGGCTGGCTTGTCGGGGGTGCCATGTATTTGACACGAGCGATCGAGTATACGGTCCAAACTGGACGGGCCCGGAGTGCTTCTTTTCTAACCGGGTTTAGAGCCTTTGAATCCGGCATTGATTGCCGTATCCTCGGTATTGTCGCTGTTGATGCGGCGCTTGAGTTTGTTGCGACGTGACCTGCCATTGCCATCCTTGGTATTCAAAGTACCATGGTTCTTTGATATATTATTTTTGCGAGCCAGCTAGCTGTCTTCTCCCACGCAAAAGCAGGTCATGAGTGTCGTGAGGGCTGCCATAGATTTCGGCTTTTCCCGGCCAAGGTGCCGGGCGAGCCACTCGTCGCGGATGTTGTGCTTAAAAGCTGCTAGGGCCTCTGCATCCGGATAGTCGACGATTTGATTTTTCTTTGTCAGGAACCGTGTCCAGCATTGCCTGGCCGATTCCTCTGGCTGCTAAATTATGTGGCTTAAGTCATCGGCATCTGGTGGTCGCACATAAGTGCCCTGGAAGTTGTCAAGGAATGCGGCTTCCAGATCTTCCCAACAGCCAATGGATTCTGCTGGCAGGCTGTTGAGCCAATGCCGAGCTGGTCCTTTAAGTTTAAGTGGGAGGTATTAGATGGCGTGTAGATCGTCACCGCGGGCCACGTGGATGTGCAGGAGGAAGTCCTCGATCCATACCGCAGGATCTGTTGTGCCGTCATATGATTTGATATTTACGGGTTTGAAACCCTTTGGGATTTGGTGATCCATTACTTCGTCTGTGAAGCATAGGGGGTGTGCAGCGCCTCTGTACTGGGCTATATCGCGACACAGCTCAAATGAGTCTTGTCCGCTGTGTTCGGCCCGGCCGGATTTACTTTTACTGTATCCGGCGTGACGGTTATCGTCTCACATAGTGGCGCGCCCTCGTGATCCGTAGATCGATCTTGCGTGTTTTGCTTTGTCCTCCAATACGTCTCGCAGGTCTAGCGTATTTCCCCATGCCTTGACATTTTTATTTGAATGGCATCGGGGTGCGCGCTGAGCTTTTGGCTGAAATGCCTCTCTGTCGCAGCCACGAGGTGGCCGATCAGCCGCGTCATACGCTAGAGATGTAGGTTTTGGTGCTTCCTCCTCCAGTCGGGGTAGCAACCTGCACTTTGGGTAACTCTTGGAGGGGCGTTCGAGTTTATATTCCTCGGCCGCAAGGACTTTAGTCCATCTGTCAGCTAGCAAATCTTGATCAGCTTGAAGCTGCTGTTGCTTTTTCTTAAGGCTATTTGCCGTGGCTATAAGCCGGCGCTTGAAGCGCTCTTGTTCGACGGGGTCCTCAGGTATGACAAATTCGTCATCGTCGAGGCTTGCCTCGTCTTCGGAGGGAGGCATGTAATTATCATCCTCCGCGTCTCCATCTGCTGTTCTCTCGGGAGGGCTGGATTCTCCATCCTCCTGCTCTAAATCTTGCTGGAGGGGATTTTTGTTATCTGCAGCACTGTCTGGAGTGCTATTATCTCCTGTGCCGGTATCACCGCTTTTTTCTTGGCGAGACTTAGAGCGGCGCCGCTGACGTCGGCGCTTGGGTTGCTTCTTGGAGGGGTCATCCTCCGCTGTCCTGTCGCCATTGCCTTCTTTGGGTGTGTCCACCATATATATATATATATCATATGATGAGGTGGCTGTCCAGTGCCCTGTGGGCAGTGGTTCTTGTTCGTCTCCTGCATCGTCATCCATGCCGTCGATGTCTTCGGAGTCGAAGTCGAGCATGTCAGTCAAATCGTCGACAGTGGATACTAAGTGGGTGGTGGGTGGGCGGCGAATTTCTTCGTAATCCACATCCCAATCCTGTCAGACATAGTTCGGCCAGGACTCTCCTGACAGGGAGAGAGACCTTAGTGAGTTTAGTATGTCGCCGAAAGGCGAGTGCTGAAAGATATCCGCGGAGGTAAACTCCATGATCGGCGCCCAGTCGGATTCAATAGACACGGGTGCAGGCGGTTCAGAGTCCGTGGTCGGGGAAGAATCCGACAGTTTGGCATCACGGCTCTCCTGAAGGGTAAGGTCGATATTCGGCTCGATCACCGCTGAGGATACGGCCTCCGTGGCGGGGTCTATCCACCCGTCCATGGATGGCGCAATTGGCTCCAAATTGAGGGTCGGATCGATTGCCGGTGCGATCTCCTGAACACTGTCCGATGGTAGAGCTAAATCATGCTCATCGTGACCGTGTGGCGCACTCGGCAGGGGCTCGAATCCGTCGAAGATCAAGTCTCCGCGGATATCGGCCGTGTAGTTTAAGCTTCCAAACCTGACCTGATGGCCGAGGGCGTAACTTTCTATCTGCTCCAGATGGCCAAGCGAGTTGGCCCGCAGTGCGAAGACGCCGAATACAAAGATCTGTCCGGGGAGAAAAGTCTCACCCTGGACTGCATCGCTATCGATGATCGAAGGAGCCATCAAGCCTAATGAGGACGACACAGAGGAACTCTCAATGAAAGCACCAATGTCGGTGTCAAAACCGGCGGATCTCGGGTAGGGGGTCCCGAACTGTGCATCTAAGCGGGATGGTAACAGGAGGCAGGGGACACGATGTTTTACCCAGGTTCGGGCCCTCTTGATGGAGGTAAAACCCTACGTCCTGCTTGTTTATTCTTGATAATATGAGTAGTATAATAGTTGATCTACCACGAGATCGGAGAGGCTAAACCCTAGAAGCTAGCCTATGGTATGATTGTATGTTGTCCTATGGACTAAAACCCTCCGGTTTATATAGACACCGGAGGGGGCTAGAGTTACACAAGGTCGGTTACAAAGGAGGAGATATACATATCCGTATTGCATAGCTTGCCTTCCACGCCAAGTAGAGTCCCATCCGGACACGAGACGAAGTCTTCAATCTAGTATCTTCATAGTCCAACAGTCCGGCCAAAGGATATAATCCGGCTGTCCGGATACCCCCTAATACAGGACTCCCTCAGTCATATCGTAGCGGTGCTTAGGCGAAGCCCTATTCCGGTAGATTCATCATCACCGTCATCACGCCGTCGTGCTGACGAAACTCTCCCTCGACACTCAGCTGGATCTAGAGTTCGTGGGACGTCACCGAGCTAAACGGTTGCAGATCGCGGAGGTGTCGTACCTTCGGTGCTAGGATCGGTCGGATCATGAAGACGTTCGACTACATCAACCGCGTTGTCATAACGCTTCCGCTTACGGTCTACGAGGGTACGTAGACAACACTCTTCCCCTCTCGTTGCTATGCATCACCTAGATAGATCTTGCGTGTGCATAGGATTTTGTTGAAATTACTGCGTTCCCCAATAGTGGCATCCGAGCCAGGTCTATGCGTAGATGTTATATGCACAAGTAGAACACAAAGGAGTTGTGGGCGTGGGTATATACATATTGCTTGCCATCACTAGTTGATTCTTGATTCAGTGGTATTGTTGGATGAAGCGGCCCAGACCGACGTTACGCGTACGCTTATGCGAGACTGGTTCTACCGACGTGCTTCGCACACAGGTGGCTGGTGGGTGTCAGTTTCTCCAACTTTAGTTGAATCGGACTCAATGAACAGGGTTCTTTATAAAGATCAAAATGCAATCGCTATACCATGTTGTGGTTTCTGATGCGTAGGTAAGAACAATTCTTTCTCAACCCGTAGCAGCCACGTAAAACTTGCAACAACAAAGTAGAGGACGTCTAACTTGCATTTCGTGATGTGATATGGTCAAGACAATATGCTAAATTTTATTGTATGAGATGATCATGTTTTGTAACAGAGTTATCGGCAAGTGGCAGGAGCCATATGGTTGTCGCTTTATTGTATGAAATGCAATCGCCATGTAATTGCTTTACTTTATCACTAAGCGGTAGCGATAGTCGTAGAAGCAATAGTTGGTGAGATGACAATGATGCTTCGATGGAGATTAAGGTGTCAAGCCGGTGACGATGGTGATCATGACGGTGCTTTGAAGATGGAGATCAAAGGCACAAGATGATGATGGCCATATCATATCACTTATATTGATTGCATGTGATGTTTATCCTTTATGCATCTTATTTTGCTTAGTTCGGCGGTAGCATTATAAGATGATCGCTCACTAAATTTCAAGGTACAAGTGTTCTCCCTGAGTATGCACCATTGCTACAGTTCGTCGTGCCGAGACACCATGTGATGATCGGGTGTGATAAGCTCTACGTTCACATACAACGGGTGCAAGCCAGTTTTGCACACGCAGAATACTCGGGTTAAACTTGACAAGCCTAGCGTGTGCAGATAAGGCCTCGGAACACTAAAACCGAAAGGTCGAACGTGAATCATATAATAGATATGATCAACATAGTGATCTTCACCATTGAAAATTACTCCATCTCACGTGATGATCGGACATGGTTTAGTTGATATGGATCACGTGATCACTTAGATGATTAGAGATATGTCTATCTAAGTGGGAGTTCTTAAGTAATTTGATTAACTGGACTTTAATTTATCATGAACTTAGTACCTGATTGTATTTTGCATATCTATGTTGTTGTAGATAGATGGCCCGTGTTGTTGTTCCATTGAATTTTAATGCGTTCCTAGAGAAAGCTAAGTTAAAAGATGATGATAACAACTACACGGACTGGGTCCATAACTTGAGGATTATCCTCACTGCTGCACAGAAGAATTACATCCTGGAAGCACCGCTAGGTGACAAACCCGCTGCAAGAGCAACGCCAAATGTTGTGAACACCTGGCGGAGCAAAACTGATGACTACTCGATAGTTCAGTGTGCCATGCTTTACGGCTTAGAACCGGGACTTCAATGATGTTTTGAACATCATGGAGCATATGAGATGTTCCAGGAGTTGAAGTTAATATTTCAAGCAAATGCCTGGATTGAGAGATATGAAGTCTCCAATAAGTTCTACACCTGCAAAATGGAGGAGAATAGTTCTGTCAGTGAACATATACTAAGAATGTCTGGGTACCACAACCACTTGATTCGGCTGGGAGTTAATCTTCCTGATGATTGTGTCATTGACAGAGTTCTTAATCACTGTCACCAAGCTACAAGAGCTTCATGATGAACTATAATATGCAAGGGATGGATAGGACTATTCCCAAGCTCTTCGCAATGCTAAAGGCCGCGGAGGTAGAAATCAAGAAGGAGCATCAAGTGTTGATGGTCAACAAGACCACTAGTTTCAATAAAAAGGGTAAAGGGAAGAAGGGGAACTTCAAGAAGAATAGCAAGCCAGTTGCTGCTCAAGTGAAGAAACCCAAGTCTGGACCTAAGCCTGAAACTGAGTGCTTCTACTGCAAAGGGACTGGTCACTGGAAGCGGAACTGCCCCAAGTATTTGGCGGAGAAGAAGGATGGCAAAGTGAAAGGTATATTTGATATACATGTTATTGATGTGTACCTTACTAATGCTCGCAGTAGCGCCTGGGTATTTGATACTGGTTCTGTTGCTAATATTTGCAACTCGAAACAGGGGCTACGGATTAAACAAAGATTGGCTAAGGACGAGGTGACGATGCGCGTGGGAAATGCACTACAGGAATCAAGTAATTTGCCGTCTGTGGATCACAGACGGCAAACTCAGACGACAAAGATAAGTCGGCAAAGAGAACTTTGCCGTCAGCATTTTATAGGATAGACGGCAAAATCTTTACCGTCGGCTAAACTGACACTTTGCCGTCTACATTTTATCGGCCAGACGGCATAGTTTACATTGTTGCCGTGAGCCGAATTTGCGTTTTTGCTGTCAGCCCAACCAAGTTACAGACGGCAAATCTGTTTTTTTATTTTATTAAAACTCGTTCCTGCCCGAGGCTGCTGCCCTGCCTGTCCTCGCCCGTCCTTTCCAAGCCACACGCGCGCCCGCCACCCTGCCATGCTGCGCCTGCCACCGTGCCAGGGTGAGCCCGCCGCCCTACTAGCGTTCCGGCCACACCACTGCTGATTGCGCCCACGCCCGCCCTACTCCGTCCCCGCCGCCGCCGGCTGCGCCCACACCCGCCACCATGGCCCTTCCCCCGTGGTCGTCGGTGAGGTCGTCCGCACGCCGTCATCGTCGAGGTCGCTCCCGTGGTCACCCGTGATGTCGTCCGTGCGGCGTCATCGTCGAGGTCACCCCCGTGGTCGACATTGAGGTCGTGGGAAGAGAGAGGGAGCCGCCTGCAGGACCTCGATGGTGCGGTTGGTGGTGCGACGTGCGCGGATGCGGGTGGTGCTTGGCAGCGCGCCGACGCGGGCACAGGCAGTGGCCGCCGGTGGCGCGGGCGGAGGCGGGCAGATGGCGGCGCTCGGCAGCGTGCGGTGGCGGGCCACGCTCGGCGGCGCGTGGAGGCGGGCAGCGCTCGGCGGCGTGCGGTGGCGGGCCACGCTCGGCGGCGCGTGGAGGCGGGCGGCGCTCGGCGGCGTGCGGTGGCGGGCCACGCCCGGCGGCGTGTGGAGGCGGGCGGCGCTCGGCGGCGTGCGGTGGCGGGCCACGCTCGGCGGCGCGTGGAGGCAGGTAGCGCTCGGCGGCGGTTGCGCATGGAGGCGGGCACAGGCAGCGGGCGAGAGATGAGGCGAGCGATGGCTGCCATCGGGCGAGAGAGAGAGAGAGAGAGAGAGAGAGAGAGAGAGAGAGAAAGATGCGGGAAGAGAAGGGAGAGACGAACGAGGGGAGAGGATAACGCAGGCCAGTGGGTGGTGGTGGGCCAGTCACCAGCGCATTGGGGCGTGCGTTGGTGGTGGTGGGCCAGTGGGTGGGGCGTGCGTGGGTGGGTTGGGGCGCGCACGGTGAGAGAGAGAGGCAGGTGCGGGTGGCCCAGATCGTGCCATGTCATCGATCCAGGAGATCGATCCGTGTGCTATGTTTCTTCTTTGCCGTCTGTCTTTTTATTTACAGACGGCAAAGTGCTCACTTTGCCGTCTGTAAATAAAAACACAGACGGCAAAGACCTTTGCCGTATGTTTTTTTATTTATAGATGGCAAAGTAGACTTTGCTGTCTATTTTTTTATTTACAGACGGCAAAGTGAGCACTTTGCCGTCTGTCATTTTCTTTGCTGTCAGTCTTTTTAATTATAGACGGCAAAGTATGTTTTACCGTCAGCAACTGTCGGCAAAATTGGTCATTGCCGTCTGTCCCGATGAAAAGCTTACGGCAAAGAACAGTACTGACAGCAAATCTCCTGTTTCCTGTAGTGATGGTTCCAAAGTCGATGTGATCGCCGTCGGCACACTACCTCTACATCTACCTTCGGGATTAGTTTTAGACCTAAATAATTGTTATTTGGTGCCAGTGTTGAGCATGAACATTATATCTGGATCTTGTTTGATGCGAGACGGTTATTCATTTAAATCAAAGAATAATGGTTGTTCTATTTATATGAGTAATATATTTTATGGTCATGCACCCTTGATGAGTGGTCTATTTTTACTAAATCTTGATAGTAGTGATACACATATTCATAGTATTGAAGCCAAAAGATGCAAAGTTGATAATGATAGTGCAACTTATTTGTGGCACTACCGTTTGGGTCATATTGGTGTAAAGCGCATGAAGAAACTCCATTCCGATGGACTTTTGGAATCACTTGATTATGAATCACTTGGTACTTGTGAATCATGCCTCATGGGCAATATGACTAAAACTCCATTCTCTGGAACAATGGAGAGAGCAACAGAGTTATTGGAAATCATACATACTGATGTATGTGGTCCAATGAACATTGAGGCTCGCGACGGATATCGTTCTTTTCTTACCTTCACAAATGATTTGAGTAGATATGGATTGATACGTCTACGTCATATCTACTTTTCCAAACACTTTTGCCCTTGTTTTGGACTCTAACTTGCATGATTTGAATGGAACTAACCCAGACTGACGCTATTTTCAGCAGAATTGCCATCGTGTTGTTTTTGTGCAGAAATAAAAGTTCTCGGAATGACCTGAAAATCAACGGAGAATTATTTTGGAATATATAAAATATACTGGGAGGAAGATCCACATCAGGGGGCCTCCACCTGTCCATGATGGTGGGGGCGCGGCCTACCCCCCTGGGCGCCCCCCTGCCTCATGGGCCCCCTGACGCTCCACCGACCTCAACCCTGACTCCATATATTCACTTTCGGGGAGAAAAAAACCAAGGAGAAGGATTCATCGCGTTTTATGATACGGAGCCACTGCCAAGCCCTAAACTCTCTTGGGAGGGCTGATCTGGAGTCCGTTCGGGGCTCCGGAGAGGGGAATCCGTCGCCATCGCCATCGTCATCATCAACCATACTCCATCACCAATTTCATGATGCTCACCACTGTGCGTGAGTAATTCCATCGTAGGCTTGCTGGACGATGATGGGTTGGATGAGATTTATCATGTAATCGAGTTAGTTTTGTTAGGGTCTGATCCCTAGTATCCACTATGTTCTGAGATTGATGTTGCTAGGACTTTGCTATGCTTAATGCTTGTCACTAGGGCCTGAGTGCCATGATTTCAGATCTGAACCTATTATGTTTTCATCAATATATGAGAGTTCTTGATCCTATCTTGCAAGTCTATAGTCACCTACTATGTGTTATGATCCGGCAACCCCGAAGTGACAATAATCGGGACCACTCCCGGTGATGACCGTAGTTTGAGGAGTTCATATATTCACTATGTGTTAATGCTTTGGTACAGTACTCTATTAAAAGGAGATCTTAATATCCCTTAGTTTCCAATAAGACCCCGTTGCCACGGGAGGGTAGGACAAAAGATGTCATGCAAGTTCTTTTCCATGAGCACGTATGACTATATTCGGAATACATGCCTACATTACATTGATGAACTGGAGCTAGTTCTGTGTCACCCTAGGTTATGAATGTTACATGATGAACCGCATCCGGCATAATTCTCTATCACCGATCCATTGCCTACGAGCTTTCCATATATTGTTCTTCGCTTATTTAATTTTCCGTTGCTATTGTTACAATCACTATAAAACACCAAAAATATTACTTTTGCTATCGTTACCTTTTACCACTGTTACCACTACTATCATATTACTTTGCTAGTAAACACTTTGCCGCAGATATTAAGTTTCCAGGTGTGGTTGAATTGACAACTCAGCTGCTAATACTTGAGAATATTGTTTGGCTCCCCTTGTGTTGAATCAATAAATTTGGGTTGAATACTCTACCCTCGAAAACTGTTGCGATCCCCTATACTTGTGGGTTATCAAGACTATTTTATGGCGCCGTTGCCGGGGAGCATAGCTCTATTCTTTGAGTCACTTGGGATTTATATGTGCTGGTCACTATGAAGAACCTGAAAGACGTGAAAACAAAAAATTATCCCTCAACTACGAGGGGAGGTAAGGAACTGTCATCTAGCTCTGCACTTGATTCACCTTCTATTTTGAGTAAGCTTGTGACACCTAAACCTGCTTCTGCTATTAATTCTGATATGTCACATGTTATTGATGATGCCACTTCTGCTATGCATGATACTTATGATGAAACTACTTCTATGCTTGATACTACTGTGCCACTTGGTGAATTTCTTGATGAACAACTTGCTAGGGCTAGGGAGAATGAAATTATTGAAACTGATAATGTTGATGAAAGTGATGATGAAGATTCTCCCCCTAGATATGAATTACCTGTTGTGCCTGAGGGCTATGTTATGGATGTAGAAACTGCTAGAGATTTTGTTGCTTGCAATGATAGGAGTGATCTTAAGAAATTATTAGCTAAGCTGAAACAAAAAACTCTGAATGCTAGAATGAAATATGATCCTGCTTATGCTACTTCACCTATCTTTGTTACTGATAAGGATTATGAATTCTCTGTCGACCCTGATATAATTACTTTGGTTGAATCTGATCCTTTCTATGGCTATGAATCTGAAACTGTTGTGGCACATCTTACTAAATTAAATGACATAGCCACCCTGTTCACTAATGATGAGAAAACTCGCTACCATTATATCCTTAAGATATTTCCGTTCTCATTAAAGGGTGATGCTAAGATATGGTTTAATTCTCTTGATCCTAGTTGTGTGCGTAGTCCCCAGGATATGATTTATTACTTCTTTGCTAAATATTTCCCCACTCATAAGAAACAAGCTGCTTTAAGGAAATATATAATTTTGTGCAAATTGAAGAAGAGAGTCTACCACAAGCTTGGGGAGGCTTCTCCAATTACTTAATGCTTTGCCAGATCATCCTCTTAAGAAAAATGGAATACTTGATATCTTTTATAATGGACTAACCGATGCTTCCAGAGACCACCTGGATAGTTGTGCTGGTTGTGTTTTCAGGGAAAGAACACCAGATGAAACTGAAATTTTATTGAATAATATGTTGACCAATGAAAATAATTGGACACTTCCTGATCCAATTCCTGAACCAACTCCTAAGCCAACTCCGAAGAAAAGGGGTATTCTATTTCTCAGTCCTGAAGATATGCAAGAGGCAAAGAAATCTATGAAAGAAAAAGGTATTAAAGCTGAAGATGTTAAGAATTTACCTCCTATTGAAGAAATACATGGTCTTAATTTACCGCCTGTTGCAGAAATACATGGTCTTGATAACCCGACACATGTAGTAAAGGTAAATTCTCTCTATAGATATGATAAAGCTGAAATCCCATTTACTAAGTGTTCTAGCCCATGCTTGGATGAGTTTGATGACTTTATGGTCAAACAAGAAAACTTTAATGCTTATTTTGGTAGAGAATTAAAACGCAATGTTGATATGCTTGAACACTTGGGTGATTATATGGCTAATGTTAAAGGTGAACTTAAAATTATTAGTAAACATGCTTCTATGGTTTTCACTCAAGTAGAACAAGTACTTCAAGCTCAGAATGATTTGCTCAATGAATTGAATAGTAAGAAAAATGATAATGCTCTTAGAGTTATGACTAGAGGTGGTAAAATGACTCAGGAACCTTTGTATCCGGAGGGCCATCCTAAGAGATCTGAGCAAGATTCTCAGAGAAATAATATTGATGCACCTAGTCCTTCTAAAAGGAAGAAAAAGAAAAATGATAGGACTTTGCAAGCTTCTAGTGAACCTGTTATTGACACACCTGAGAATCCCAATGATATTTCTATTTCTGATGCTGAAACCAATCTGGTAATGAACATGAACCTAGTGATAATGTTAATGATGATGTTCATGTTGATGCTCAACCTAGCAATGACAATGAGGTAGAAACTGAACCTGTTGTTGATCTTGATAACCCACAATCAAAGAGTCAATGTTATGATAAGAGAGACTTTATTGCTAGGAAGCACGGTAAGGAAAGAGAACCATGGGTTCAGAAACCCATGCCTTTTCCTCCTAAACCATCCAAGAAAAAGGATGATGAGGATTTTGAGCGCTTTGCTGAAATGATTAGACCTATCTTTTTGCGTATGCGTTTGAGTGATATGCTTAAAATGAATCCTTATGCTAAGTACATGAAAGATATTGTTACTAATAAAAGAAAGATACCGGAAGATGAAATTTCCACCATGCTTGCTAATTATACTTTTAAGGGTGGAATACCTAGGAAACTTGGAGATCCAGGAGTACCAACTATACCATGCTCCATTAAAAGAAACTATATTAAAACTGCTTTATGTGATCTTGGAGCTGGTGTTAGTGTTATGCCTCTCTCTTTATATCGTAGACTTGATTTGAATAAGTTGACACCTATTGAAATATCTTTGCAAATGGCTGATAAATCAACTGCTATACTTGTCGGTATTTGTGAGGATGTGCCTGTTGTGGTTGCAAACGTTACTTTTTAACGGAGTTTGTTATTCTTGATATTCCCAAGGACGATAGTATGTCTATTATTCTTAGAAGACCCTTTTCGAATACTGCAGGGGCTATTATTGATTGCACCAAAGGAAATGTCACTTCTCATGTTAATGGTAATGAGCATATGGTACTTTCCGAGGAAACAACATCAAGTCCACAGTATCAATTCTATTGGAAAATTTTCAACAATCACTATTGGAGGTTTTGAATTTCCTCTTCCTACTGTCAAGAAGAAATATGATATTCTTATTGTTGGGGACATGCATATCCCCGTTGAGGTAACCTAGTGTTATTCGAAATTTCTCCAGTTTCATGTTACTCAAAATGAGTTTGTTAACAAGACCTGATCAACCTTGTTAGTGGATTCCTTTTGCTGAGCATGAATGGATGAAGTTAGAAAACACAACTCTCTGTACCCTCCTTTTACTTTATGCTATTTATATTAAATAAAGAAAAAATAATAATTTCTGTCTGTTTTCTGAATTACCCATGCAATAAAAAATACCCCGAAAATAAAAGTTCTCCAAATGCCTTGAAATTTAAATGTGATTTTTTCTGGAATATTTGAGAATATCTGACACTGAGAACACAGCAGGGGAGCAAGAAGCTGGCCACGAGGGTGGAGGGCGCGCCTTACCCCCTGGGCGCGCCCCCCTGCCTCATGGGCCCACGGTGGCTCCCCTCCACTTATTCCAGCTACCACACACTCCTTCTTCCTCCCACAAACATCACTAACCAGCTCAAACCCGAGTCTAAGCTCATCTTGCTGCCATTTTCAATCTCCTTGCTCAAAGCTCCATTCAAAAAACTGCTTTGGGGGATTGTTCCTTGGTATGTGACTCCTCCATCGGTCCAATTAGTTTTTGTTCTAGTGATTTATTCATTGCAAATTTCTGCTGCCTAGGTGACCATGTTCTTGAGCTTGCATGTCAAATTTATATGGTTCCAAGTAGTTCTAATGCATGATATAGGATCTAGGCACTTGTAGGAGTTGTTGCTATCAATTTTGTTGAGTTTGGTTCACTTTTATTTGAAGTTACTAAAAATTTCAGAATTTTTTTAGAGAAAAAATATGCTTAGGAAAATGTACCAAGGTGGTTCTTCAAGGAAACAAGGGCCCAGGCTTGCAATGCGTGATGCTGATGATGAGCCACCAAGTGGCGTGGGTTTGTCACGACATATGTCCTTGTGAAAGGACTTAGTTGTGGAGCCATCGCAATGGGTTAGCTTAGAGGGGTTAAACCGAACAAGGGGACACAGGAAGTTTATACTAGTTCGGCCCCTTCGAGGAAGGTAAAAGCCTACATCTAGTTGTGATTGGTATTGCTTGGGTTTCGAAGGCCAGGGAGCGAATCCGCTTTGTCTGGCTCTCGAGTTGTTGTCTGTCCCTTGAACCGCTGCCGGGTCGTCCCCTTATATACATGGGTGGCGCCCGTCGGTTACAGAGTCCCGAAGCCGGATCATAAACGTAACCGGTTCGGTCTCTACACTTCCTATCTTACAAAGCAAGTTACATGATTAAGCCGGTTTACATCTACAGGCCTTAACTCTCTTCTGGGCTTTGGGCCTTCATAAAGCGCCATCATCTTCACATCTTCTGGGCTTCTAATCTTCATAAAGTTAATCCGGCTACTCCTGGCCGGTTTACGTCCAGTAGTAATATCCCCAACATTAGGCCCCAGATTGATTTGAACAGGTTTCATGTCAATCCTTAGTAAAAGCTTCGTCTTCCACATCTTCTCATACTTTGGTAAACCGCCGTGACGTCATCTTCTTAGATCGTGATAAACCGTCGTGACGTCATCTTCATTAATGGTTCTCCGACAATCGAGGCGACAGCTCCGCCTCACTTCTATGTTTTGGCTCCTCGATCTTCGTGCCTGACACCTATCCCTTGCCTTTATAAATAAGACCGAGGGGTCATTTTCACTTTTTCCCCCTCGTGCCTCTTCGCGTCGTCTTCCTTGCGCTGCTCAACCTCCAGAGCTCCGCTGCCACCGTCGACCGTCGCCTCTGCTCCAACTCCGTCCGCTGCATCACCCTGAACGCACCAGAATACTGCGGCATCTCTCCGCCGTTCCCGTGATACTGGTAACTCTTTTTCCTTCCGCCCTAGATCTTGTTTTTAGGGTTTCACTGCTCGTCGGAGTTCATCGAAAAACTCAGTGCTGTTCTTCTCTTTTCCTCTCTGTAGCATCCCAGGCTAGGTTGGATCTGTTTATCCTTGCGCGACCATAGCCGTAATCATACTCTCCTCATTAGACTCTTTCTTTATTTTAAGAACAACTTATCTGAATCTGCTGAACTGTTTAAATACCATAAGCTTGAACCTGAATATATTCCATTTTCTGTCATCCCTTAGATCCGAAATTTTCATATACCTCTGTGAAATCTGTTTCTCCGCACACCAATATAGGCGGTTTAACTTTGTATAAGCAATCTATACCATTAGCCCTCTGATAAACCGGAGGAGCCTTTTACCTCCATAGTTATACTCCGGTTTAACAGTTTATGGGTACCCCTGTTCTAGTATTGCCTTTTTATCCATTATTGCATTGGTCTCCGGTTTATGCAATTTCACATATCAGTATATCTTTTACTCCATTGCATCTTGTATATCATCATGAGTGATTTATAAACCAGCCTTTCATTTCCAGCTTGTTTGTTTTGCAATGGCCAAACAATTTACCGCTTGCAACTGGGCTCGTTCCCGGGTCACCGAGGAACAATTGAACGATATTGTCAGCATCAGCTCCTTGCCTAAGAAAACTAAAATTAAATGGCGAGTTCCAGGAGCAGAAAATCATCCGACCCCAAGGTAGGGTGAGGTGGTGGTCTTTGTTGACCACATAAGCCGTGGCTTCAAACCGCCAGGGTCAAAGTTTTACCGAGATGTGCTTGCCAATTTCCAACTCCATCCTCAAGACATCGGGCCCAACTCAGTATCCAATCTATGTAACTTCCAGGTCTTCTGTGAAGTGTACTTATAGGAAGAACCAACTGCCGAGCTGTTCCGGGACTTCTTTCACTTAAACCGGCGCACAGAATTTGTAAATGGCCCCAACACTGAACTTGGTGGTGTCTCAATTCAAAAGCGGAAAGAAGTTGAATTTCCTCATGCCAAACTGCACAGCCATCCAAAGGAATGGAACCAGACTTGGTTTTACTGCAGAGATACGTCCCTTGAAGATGAGAATCCCCTCCCAGGCTTTCGTGATCATCGGCTTTCCAACACCCATCCAATGCCACAACGCTTAAGCTCTGCAGAAAGGGCGAAATATGCCCCTCAACTCGCCAAACTCCGGGCTTTTATGGCGAACGGTTTAACAGGTGTTGATTTTGTGTGTCGTTGGATATCTTGGAGCATCTTGCCGCTAAGCCGGCGTCCCGGTTTAATGTGTCAGTACACTTGTGAGGTTGAAGACCCTCAACACCATTGCAACATTCAAGTGACTGATGAAGAAGTCACTGAAAGTGTAAAGAAAATTTTGAATGAATCGAAACTAGTCCGTAGTCAAACCGGCTTGAATCCCTTCTATACCAAGAACAAACTGCCTGTTGTAAGCACTATTCTTCCTTTTGATCTTTGATATCTTTTAATTTGTGCAACTTGTAATCCTTCTTATGTATATGTATGTATAGGGTGATGATCCCTTCTGGAAACGGAAAACCATAGAAATAGCAGTAAAGCCAACTGGGGATAAAGCGGTCAAACCATCTCGCCCCAAAACCAAAGCCGTCAAACGGACGTCAAAACGGAAAACGGCTGACCGGATCAACATGGAGCTTGATGATGATGCTGATGATCCGGAAGTTGAGGTAGAACTTGACTCACTTGGCTCCCTTTTCATGCACCTCATTAACAATGATCTTCCTCAGGAGGACGCAGAAGGCAGTCAAGCTGATGATGTAGAGGTAATTACCCTTTCCTCCGGTTCAGACACTAAGCCAACACAAAAAACTCGCCAAGCAGTCCGGAAAGTAAGCTTTTCTCATCCTCTTGCTCACTTGGATCCAACATTTATTTTGAAGACACATCAACATGAAGCACGCTGGACAACCCGGCACAGTGGCCAACAGGTCACTTCAGCCAGTTTACCTAACACCCCGATTCGGAAGCGCCGGTTTGAGGTCTCTCCCACTTCTGACAATTCTTACCCCAAGGCAGGTTATTTCAGACAACCTCTTAATCCGTCCAATTCAAATTATCAGGTGACACCTCCCTCATCATCCAGCGAGTCGACAGCAACTCAGCTCCCTCCTCTAAAAACTGTGGTCGAGTAAGCTGTAAAACCTTTTCTTTCAATGCGTCACAAATCTTTTGAATAAAATGTTAGTCCTCTTTTTATCCTGTTTGCAAGGCCAAAGCCAGACCCAGCAAGAAAGCTCGGGTCACCAATCCGCCCGAAGACCCGGCCACTGAAGAAGAAGAACCAAGAGGTGAACCGGAGGGCCCTCATCCCGAAGCCACTTCTGATGAACCGCCTCTTAAAGGCCAAAACACTGATGAACCAACAGATGCTGAGCTTGCCGCACCTGACACTGAACCGGCAGAGCCAAACCGGGCTAGTCCGGTGAGAGATGCTGAAACTCCATTATCACCAGCCAAAAACACTGAAGGCCAAGGAGATGACGTTATCATTACTGGAATGGGCCATAGCTCTCCTGGCCATCCCGTAGTCTTGGCTCAACATAGTGCCAAAGAAGAGCGGGCTGCTAGGGAAAAATGCAAATGGAGTAGTGATTTAGCAAGTTATGCTCATCTCAATGCTGAAGAGCTTCATTCTGGCTTCTTGAACCGCTTGCACTCAAACCAGGACTATGAAGCCGGTTTGGTGAATTTGATGAAGGAGCGATATGAGGTATTTTCCTCCCCCTTTGTATGTTAATTCAGAGTTTGAAATGCTAGCCGAAGTAGCCTCCAAGGGCCGGTTTATGATGTTAATCATAACCCGGGTCTTTGTAGCACTTTAAGTTTTTATTCACTGATCCTCAAATTGTTAAGTCACTGATAAGAACCAAGACTCATCTTTTAGCAAGTAGATAGCTTGCTGCCGCGTATCCCCCAAAGGCCGGTTTAACTCTGGCAAGTTAATCCGGGTTTTAATTCATGCATCCGTTTTTGAACCGACGTACATTAGCCCCCAAGTGTCAAGGATAATGCTTGCATTGTTCTGGAGACTTGTATAAAATGTAGTAATTAAGATCAAATAGGCATTAGCCCCAAGTACGAAGTGCATAACTTGTTATACACTTTGTACTTTAGAACATACTAGGAAAAGGGCCCGTGCGTTGCAACGGAAGAAAAAAATATTAATCTTCAATGGCCATGATCCCATTTTGCTGCATCACCGAAATAAACTATCACTCTCAATTTCATGCAATCATGAACAATTTTTGAAATCATGAACATTTGTTTTAACTCGTGCACCTATTTAAAATCATGAACATTTTTCAGTTTCATGAACAGTTTTTAAAAAATTGAACATTTTCTAAAATCAAGAACATTTTTTACTATTTGCACACATTTTTTAAAAATTTGTGAACATTTTTTTAAACAATTTTGTTGAATCGGCGAATATTTCTAATATCAACGAACATTTTTATGGAAATGGTGGAATAATTTTTTAAATTCACGAATTTTTTTTTGATTTAACATTTTTTTAACATTTTTTGAAATGCATGATCATTATTTGAATCAGCAAATATTTTAACACATGAACTTTTTACAAAATCATGAACATATTTTAATTTCCTGAACATTTGTTTCCAAACTTTGAACACTTTTCGAATAAGCAAAGTTTTTTTTTACAAAATCACCAACATTTTTTGAAGTCCCAAATTTTTAAAAGTAGAAAAAAATGAAGAAAACTAGAAAAACGAAATTAAAAAAAAGGCTGCCCGGCCATGGGTTGGCTCAAACAGGTGCGCTGCGTCTTCTCCCAGCGTGCAGTTTTCAGTATAGGAGGTCCCTAATGCATGGGCTGCCCCAGGCGAGGGATTTCCCTATGAAACGTTTTTTATCACTTATTATAGGTGAATTGATGAGTAATATTTTACTAATTTGGGGGCAATTTTTGTGACACACTACCAGAAGATATAGATATAGATGTTTGGTTGTGTGTTTTTTTTCATCTAAATTGTACTTTGTTTTGTATACATCTGAAACATCTTTCTGTACACGTTGAACAGTTTTTAAATACATGATTAACATGTTATAAAAAATATGTGTATACCTTTTACATATACACTGTACATTTTTGTGTACAAAAAGTACATTTTTTAAAATGTTTAACATTTTCTCAATATATTATTAACATTATTTTTTCAATATATGCTTTTGATGACTATTTTTCATGCACATTGTATAATTTTTGTACCCAGCTGGAACATTATTATTTTTATACACAATTAGCATTTCAAAAATACAAAATTAGTTTTTTTCTTCAAATATATGTTTTGTTGTGTACTTTTTCATACACATTGTACTTTTTTTGTATACAGCAGGGATGCATTTTTTACATTCAAATTAGGCATGGAGGTTGTGTATACAATGCCTGGGTAGCTAAGTGGAGCACTGCAGAACATAATAAATATAAGATTTAATTTGAATCATGCCTTATTTGTACCAGATCATACAAATATGTAATATGGTTACTTCAATATTTTTTATGCGTTTGGATGCTACCTCTCAATTGAGATCTTACAGTTTAGAGTATAGAAGGACATTGCTGGCAATTTAGGTTGGCTGAACATTCCTTGCCAAGGTATAGTAAATACTTATTTAACTTTTATTTATGCTTGGACCGATCCGATCCTCCGAAATATTTCTCTTTTTATCTCGCCTGGTGACAGTGATTTGGAGTTGGACCCTTGTTTATCTAGATTGATTTGATATTACGTGGTTAGAAATTATTTTCACCGTCGTATGCCACAGTTTATGAATAACTGTATGAATTCAAAAGTAGATATAAACACTAAAAAATTACAAATTTCAGACTTTTGAGCAATGAATGTTGAAATTTTACACGTTTTTTTAGTACACATAATGCGTACTATTTTGTATAACGTACACGAACTCCCAATGTTACTCAAGGCAACACCCGGAAACATCATCCAAGGCAGGTAAAGGAAAAGAAAAGACACATAAATTACAGAGACCTGCTCCTACTCAATTCGCACTAAACTTCTGGCTCCTGCAAGTATCCATTGCTGAAGCTGTTGGTAAATGATATCTCCTAGCCTAACTTCAAGAAATACTTGGTGATTGTTACCAAAGACACGAGCATTACGTCCAGAAAGTTTGCATGACAAAAGAATCAAACCCCTTCCTTCTGATCGTACAGAGTTGCACTCTAGAAGTGTGCCACCATTCAAGCATTGTATTTGAGGGATACTGTTGGGAGCACTCATTGAACAAGCAAGTGGTCCGTTGTTTCATCCTCCTGAAGACAGAGAGAACACGGCCAGATGGTCGCTTGTAGGCCCTTGGAAACCCTGCAGTCAGACTTCCATATCCTGTACTTGAGAGAAAACCAGATGAAAACGTTACAATTCATTGATGTATAGCTCTTCCAGATAGCATTAGCAAGACAAAAAAGCTCCTTGCTCTGACATAGGATCTTGTAGCTGGATTCTTCAGAATAGTAGCCTGACGGTGACAAGCGCCAGGCAAATGTGTCTTCAGTATTCCCCTGAATCTGAATCCTATTAATCGCAATCCATAGCCTAAAGTACTGAAGCAGATCAAGGATAGAGAGATTATCAGCAATGTCTAGTACAGTATCTAACACAAACAGAGATCTTTCCTCGTCAATGGATAGAGAGATCAATCTGATGTTTTCCTCCGAGGCTCAGGACCCTGTAGGCTTCCTTGATTCCTTGCTGCAGGTCAGGCCAATACTCGATGCTGGAGGCCAAAAACATAACGCAGCAAAGGCAGGCAGGCGGCGGGGCGCGCGTCGTGCAGCGAGCGCGGTCGCGGGAGCGCCCAGCGAGGCACGGCAAGGCATGCGGGACAACGCGGGCAGCAGGCGGCCGTGGTCGACAGCCAGCAGGACGAGCGGCGGTGCGCGCTCCTGCACGCGGCATCGCAGGCACCAGCGCGGAGCATGGTGCATGGAGCTCGGCGACTACTCATGCTCCAGACTCGACGCGGAAGAGGACGAGTAGGAGAAGAGAAATCGATCGAATCTTGCACTGCAATTCGATCCAAATCAGACAAGGGTCTCGTGCGCGAGCACGGCGCCGCCCACGGTCCGCAGCCCCTGAAGCAAGATGTTAACGCTCGCATCGTCCCGATGAAGCCGCTGTCGCTGGCTCCAGGATGCACCTCCTCTGCTTCGTCCGTCAAACCACCGCCCCGGCCCCACGCCACCTGCAACGGCCCGACGCCGTGCTGCCGCCCGAGCCCCGGCGAGGCGGCCTCCATCCTCCCAAGCGAGCACGCCGGCTGCCTTATCGTCCTCCGCCGGTGGTAGGCCGCGGGTGTGGGGCACTTGGGTAGGGTAGGCGCGCCGGCGGGGTAGGCGATGACGGCGCGCGGTGACGGGCGGGGGGGCGGCGGCATGCAGCAACGGGGGGCGGACCGGCGGCGCATGGTGAGGCGGGGCGTGGCGTGGGAGGAGGCGGCGACGCGCTGGAGTGGAGATTGGGTCGTGCGGGCGGCTGCGATATTTTTTTCTTTTTCTCGCCCGAATCGGTTTGACTTATTAGGCGGACTGCGGGTTGAATATGGAAAATCACATGGACCTTTGTGTGAAAACGCCATGACGGTGAATTCGGAGACTCAATCCGTGCTTTATTATTACTAGCACATATACCCATGCGTTGCACCGGAAAATAAAATCAATATGTATTCAAATGTAATTAGAATTTTATGGACAAAATATAACGACTCATGAACAATTTAATGTTTACAAAGATCTATGGACGCACATTGTCACAAAATAATTAAATCAATCAAGTTTTAAATAGGAAAGCAATCAAGCTGCACTAATTAAATCATTGCCTTCCCGTGGAGTCAACTTCTTCATTTGCTTTTTTTTCTTGGCATTATTCCTTCCTTTCTTGTCTTTCTAATTGCAGAAAATCATTTATTTCTTAGACTCTCGGGGCAGCTTTGCTTATTTCCCAGGAAATTCATAAGCTAACGCTTGCCTGGCTTTAGCCAGTTGGTTGTGCACGTTGAGATTAAATGGCAGGTCTTGAGTTTGACTCCCATGAAAATCAACTAATTTTTGCTGCGCTCCTCTACAATCTCGGCCCATATGCAAGGGCGAAGTCGCAGCTCACAATCTTGGCCCATATGGGGCAAAGCCCGTGACGGATAAAAATCGTAATTTGTCAAATCTATACCAATGGCAACATTAGTACCACCTCGTGTATATGTTTTAAATTCAAACTGAAAGCGTAAATTTACAGAAAGAAAGCGTATTGTGACGGTGAACCCACGGAGTCAATCCGTGCTTTATTATTAGGGATAGACTTAGTCGAAAGCACTTCCTAGATTTCAAACAAAATGTCAAACTCTATGGTTCACAACAATGTTCCTCAATTGTCAACACACCCCGGGTATTGCTTAAAATTGACACAAAGCGCCCCTTCTTCTGCCAAATTGTGACAAATTCTATATCTATATTGATAGAGAAGGTAAAAAAATTTGAAAAAAAATCTAGTGCACTCTATATCTTAAAAAAGTCACAAATATGGTTACTCACCCCACCAAAAAAAGGTTACTTTCCTCTCTAATGGTTGTTCTTGATAGTCTAAACATAATGTAATTCTTGTCATGTCTGCCAGAGTTTTACTAAAAGGGAAAAAAAAGGAAAAATTAGCTAAAATTAGGAACCAAGAAAGAAAATTATGAAACTTAGAAACTTTTGTTCAAAATTGTACAATTAAAAAGCTTGATTTTATCTAAAAATCAGATTAATAACAAAAAGTTAAAATATAAAATAATTTAATTTAATGTTGGATTTCCTACTAATTAATTTCGTGATATGCATATATATGCTCGCTTTTTAAATAGGAAGGCAATCAGCGACAATAATTATCCAGCGTGCATCTTGCTTTTTTTAGATCTGCATCTCCGCTTTTAAGTAGGAAAGCAATCAAGCTGCACTAATTAAATCATTGCCTTCCTGTGGAGTCAACTTCTTCATTTGCCTTTTTTTTCTTGGCGTTATTCCTTCCTTTCTTGTCTTTCTAATTGCAAAAAATCATTTATTTCTTAGACTCTCGGGGCAGCTCTGCTTATTTCCTAGGAAATTCATAAGCTAACGCGTGCCTGGCTTTAGCCAGTTGGTTGTGCACATTGAGATTAAATGGCAGGTCTTGAGTTTGACTCCCATGAAAATCAACTAATTTTTGTTGCGCTCCTCTACAATCTCGGCCCATATGCAAGGGCGAAGTCGCAGCTCACAATCTCGGCCCATGTGGGGCAAAGCCCGTGACGGATAAAAATCGTAATTTGTCAAATCTATACCAATGGCAACATTAGTACCACCTCGTGTATATGTTTTAAATTCAAACTGAAAGCGTAAATTTACAGAAAGAAAGCGTATTGTGACGGTGAACCCACGGAGTCAATCCGTGCTTTATTATTAGGGATAGATTATTATTATTATTATTATTATTATTAGGGAGATATATATATATATATATATATACACCCTATTGTTTGATATATCTTCAATGTTGCAGGCTGAACTGAGTAATAAAGATGCCCGAAATGCTGACTTGCGAGAGAATATGAAGACACAACAAGCAGAAGCTGCGAAGCCCAAAGAAGAGCTGACAAAGCCCTGGCCGCAATGGAAAAACTGAAAGAATCTTTCAACAAAGATCATGCTGATTGGGAAACCAAAAAATCCGGTTTAACAAAAAGAGCTGAAGACGCCAAAGCAGCCCTGAAACCAGTTGTGGATGAACTAGCTGGTTTGAAACGACAAATCAACGCCATGACTTCTGCTATCTTTGGTAAGTATCTTCTTATGTATTTTGTGCAAGTCATGGAACCTTATCATTGATCAGACTGCCGATGTTAAACCGTGACAGGCACCCGGATTGCTCATCTTGGTACAGACATGCGCATGAAGCTCAAAGCGGCATATACTTTGATTGAACAGTTGTACTCTGGGTCTCAGCGGGCTATCTGCACGGCGGCTTTCAACAATCCGGCACCAACCCTGATAAAGGAAACAATTGAGAAACTGGCCATGTTACCAGCCTGGATTGTCGAACTGAAGAAGGTAGCTGCAAGAGCTGGAGCTTTAACTGCCCTTATTCGAGCCAAGGCCTGGATTCCAGACCTTGAAGCGGAGGATATCATTAAGGGATACCCAGGCGTGAAGGAGGATGGTTCAAACTTCAACAATGATGACCTCCGGAGGCTGACCAAAGAGATGTGGCCAATAGCCAGCAAGCTGGCTGATGACACGGACTTGTCTCATTTTCAACCGGCCTATGACGCTGAAGGGAAAAGACAGCCTGCCGAAATCCATGAAGTTGAAGAACTTGTGCCTCCGATTCGTAAGCATACTTACGCTCCTGATATTAACCCATCCAGTCTTATCCATGAAGAGGCAGTATTTCAAGCTTTAACTGGAATCAATTGGTCGACGGTTGATTTCGAGCGTTTGGGGAGGGATGAAGAAGTGCCCACACCAACTGACCCTCAACCATCAAGCCGTCCAGACGAAGCGTCTTAAACCGTCCCCGGTTTACTGGCTAGTGTGTGCTGATACTTTAAAAAACAATTATGCAATTGGAGCCGCTTTGAAAACTTCTTGTAATAGGATAGCCAAAACTCCTTTATGTATCATGCCATCGAGCATGTTTTGTAACACCTCGTGACAACTTGTCCCATTTTTTGGGATGTATTGATGCATAGCTCATGATGAGTTGTGTTCCTGAGTATAAGAACTGAAAAGTATCCATCGGTTCACCGCTGGACGGGACATGATGCCCAACAAGTATACAAAACTTAGATGAATAATCGAAGTTTTTGTAAAAAATAATATGTGCAACATACCTCAGTGGTTGACCAACAGCGTATATGGCAAAGGTGTCAATACCAATCCGGAATGTTGATAACTTCTGTCCTCATTTTGCCGGATTATAATAATAAACCGTACTAGGATATAATAATCACCGGGTTTTCTTTATAGTACTGGCGATTTAATCAAACCAGACCGCAGCGATGAAATGCCAGTTTATAACTGATCATGGACAGACAACTTTAAAGTTGAAAGCCAATCCAGGCCAAGGACACCGGTTTGTCAGAACATATTATGAACCTCAATAAAGGCAAAAAAGACTTAAATAAAACTCAATAGAAAAAATGCGAGGCTTTTTACGAGCTGCCAGGCTCCAAATCGAGGCTTTTCATGGGCTGCCAGGCCTCTGAGTTAAACCATTTAACAAAGCCTTTTAAGATGGGCCTCCAATTTAACCAATCGTCGTTTTAACTTTGACAAGTTGAGGGTCTGTAGAAGATTGAGTTGTCAAACGTTCGGCGGGTCATACCAGGATTACCTGGACAAGAGTGGCTTACTTGATAAAGGCATGTTAACCCGGGGTTTTAGGTGAATACACCAGGCTTCCAAGCCGTGGCTTGATAGCCAATTACCAGGGTCCTTTCAAACTCTTTGTTGCGTTGCACAAAGAGCCCCCTAGTAACTTGTGAGCTTTTTGCTCAGTGTGTGTCCATGTTTGAGTTTGTGCTTTGTGCAGCACTCTCTTTGGCTCCACATGATCCTCTTTTGTGGCTTTAGAGCCCATGAAAAGGTGTAGCTATGGAGTAATAACAACCAAGCCCCCTAGTGAACTTCCCTTCCGGTTGTTAAACCAATCAAAAGGTGTAGCTATGGTTCAAATATGACCAAGCCCCTTAGTGACTTTGTGCGGCTGCAAAGGCCGGTTCAACAAAATTTTGCTTTGTTAGCAGAAACCCTTGTAGGCACACACATGATGTAAAAAGAACAGAGGCCCCGCTTTATTTGAGGCTCCGGTTTATTAAAGAATATATACATTGTCATAAATATGTACATATGAAAAAGCCTATGGCTCAAGTATAGTAAGGCCGAAGAAGAGCTATATTCCACGACCGCTTGGAATCCTCCTCCGATTTACGTGAGTCTTTGTGATCTCGAACATCAATGAGGTAGTATGACCCGTTGTGTAGATTCTTGCTGACCACAAAGGGTCCCTCCCAAGGTGGGGATAACTTGTGCATATCAGTTTGATCCTGGATGAGCCGGAGCACCAAATCGCCTTCTTGAAAGGTTCTGGTCTTAACCTGGCGGCTGTGATAACGTCGGAAATCTTGTTGATAAATCGCCGAACGTGCTGCTGCAAGATCACACTCTTCATCTAACAGATCCAAGGAATTCTGACGTGCCTTCTCATTGTCAGCTTAAACATAGGCTGTCACATGGGGTGAGTCATGACGGATGTCACTAGGAAGAACTGCCTCCGCTCCATAAACCATGAAGAAAGGTGTGTAACCCCTAGACCTATTGGGTGTGGTGTTGATGCTCCATAACACAGAAGGTAGCTCCTCAACCCAACAACCCGGTGTCCGCTTCAAAGGAACCATAAGCCTGGGTTTGATACCTCTTAAAATTTCTTGATTTGCCCTCTCCGCTTGACCATTAGACTGGGGGTGAGCCACTGATGCTATATCGAGCCGGATGTGCTCATGTTGGCAAAATTCCTCCATCTCCCCTTTTGACAGATTAGTACCATTATCAGTTATAATACTGTGTGGAAAGCCAAACCGGAATATCACCTTTTTGATGAATTTAACTGCTGTGGCCGCATCACACTTACTGACTGGTTCTGCCTCCACTCATTTGGTAAATTTATCAACTACTACTAACAGGTGGGTCTTTTTGTCCTTGGATCGCTTGAAGGGTCCAACCATATCAAGCCCCCAAGTCGCAAATGGCCAAATTATTGGAATCATCCTCAACTCCTGAGCCGGAACGTGAGCACGACGTGCAAATTTTTGACAGCCGTCACATTTTTTGACCAAATCCTGCGCATCGGCATGTGCTGTTAACCAGTAAAAACCGTGGCGAAAAGCCTTAGCAACCAAAGACTTTGAGCCGGCGTGATGACCGCAGTCTCCTTCATGGATTTCTCGCAAAATCTCACAACCCTCTTGAGGAGAAACACAATGCTGAATTACTCCTGAAACGCCGTAACGATGTAACTCCCCGTTAAGTATGGTCATGGACTTGGAATGCTGGATTATCTGTCGAGCCAACGTTTCATCGTCTGGTAACTCGCCCCGGTTCATGTAAGCCAGATATGGGATTGTCCAATCCGGTATGACGTGCAAAGCTGCCACTAATAGAGCCTCCGGATCGGGAATAGCCAACTCTTCTTCTGTTGGTACTTTGACTGACGGATTATGCAATACGTCAAGAAAGACATTTGGTGGAACCGGTTTACGCTGAGAACCAAGACGACTTAAAGCATCTGCCGCTTCATTCTTTCGCCGGTCTATATGGTCCACCTGATAACCCTTGAAGTGACCAGCCACTGTATCCACCTCTTGTTGATATGCAGCCATGAGTGGGTCTTTAGAATCCCAAGTGCTAGACACTTGTTGAGCCACCAGATCTGAATCACCGAAGCACTTAACCCGACTTAAGTTCATCTCCTTAGCCATCCGAAGACCGTGGAGCAAGGCCTCATATTCAGCAGCATTGTTAGTACAAGGGAACATTAAACAGAGGACATAACAAAACTTGTCACCTCGTGGGGAAGTTAGTATGACTCCAGCCCCCGAGCCCTCCAACTGCCTGGATCCATCAAAATGAATAGTCCAATACGTATTATCTGGTTTCTCTTCTGGTGCCTGTAACTCTGGCCAATCATTGATGAAGTCCACGAGTGCCTGGGATTTGATTGCTGTGTGGGGTATATATTTGAGCCCATGAGGTCCAAGCTCGATAGCCCACTTGGCAATCCAGCCAGTTGCTTCTCTGTTTTGAGTGATATCTCCTAGAGGGGCTGAACTGACCACTGTGATGGGATGGCCCTGAAAATAGTGTTTAAGTTTCCGGCTTGCCATAAACACTCCATATACCAGCTTCTGCCAATGTGGATACCTTTGCTTTGACTCAATGAGCACCTCACTGATATAATAAACCGGCCGTTGAACCGGATATTCCTTGCCAACCTCCTTGCGCTCCACCACGATAGCCACGCTAACAGCTCGGGCATTAGCAGCCACATATAGCAATAACGGCTCCTTATCAATCGGTGCTGCAAGCACGGGCGGTTCAGCTAACTGCCTCTTCAGATCCTCGAATGCTTAATCAGCTGCCTCGCTCCAGACAAAGTTATCTATTTTCTTGAGCATCTGATATAAAGGGATGGCCTTCTCCCCGAGACGACTGATAAAACGGCTCAAAGCTGTAATCCGACCGGCCAAACGTTGAACGCCATTGATGCACGCCGGTTTAGCCAAAGATGTGATCGCTGAATTTTTTTCCGGATTAGCCTCAATGCCTCTGTTTGACACCAAAAAACCCAAGAGCTTGCCTGCCGGGACACCAAAGACACACTTCTCCGGATTGAGCATCATCTTATAAACCCGGAGGTTGTCAAAGGTTTCTCTCAAATCATCTATCAATGTTTCCTCCTTTCTGGACTTTATCACAATATCATCCACATATGCATGAACATTGCGCCCAATCTGCTTATGAAGGCAATTCTGAACACAACGCTGATAAGTTGCCTGGGCACTCTTGAGTCCAAAGGGCATGGAGACATAGTAGAAGGCTCCAAAGGGAGTTATGAAAGTTGTCTTCTCCTGGTCCTTAACCGCCATTTTTATCTGATGATAACCAGAATAAGCATCCAGAAAACACAAACGATCACAACCTGCCGTAGCATCAATTATCTGATCAATGCGAGGGAGAGCAAAGGGGTCTGCAGGGCAAGCCTTGTTTAAATTTGTGTAATCCACACCCATACGCCAAGTGCCGTTTTTCGTAAGAACCAACACCGGATTAGCCAACCACTCTGGATGAAAGACCTCCACGATAAACCCTGCGACCAATAAACGGGCTACCTCTTCACCAATAGCCTTACGCCTTTCTTCATTGAAGCGGCGGAGAAATTGCTAGACCGGTTTAAATTTAGGATCAATGTTAAGTGTGTGCTCAGCAAGTTCCCTCGGTACACCTGGCATGTCAGAAGGTTTCCATGCAAAGATGTCCCGGTTCTCACAGATGAACTCGATGAGCGCGCTTTCCTATTTGGGATCCAGGTTAGCGCTGATGCTGAATTGCTTGGATGAGTCACCAGGAACAAAGTCAATCATCTTAGTATTTGTAGCCGATTTGAACTTCAACGCCGGATGATGCTCTGTAGTCGGCTTTTTCAAAGAGGTCATATCTGCCGGATCAACTTGCTCCTTATAGAATTTCAATTCCTCCGTGGCACAAACCAACTCAGCATAAGCCGCACCACCTTCCTCACACTCCAAAGCGATCTTTCTGCTTCCATGTACTGTGATAGTCCCCTTATGACCTGGCACTTTAAGCTGTAGATAAACATAACACAGCCTCGCCATGAACTTAGCATAAGCCGGCCGCCCAAACAGGGCGTGATACGGGCTTTTGATTTTTACCACCTCAAAAGTCAATGTTTCTGACCTCGAATCATAGTCATCTCCAAAATCCACCTCTAAGGCTATCTTGCTCACTGGATATGCAGATTTACCAGGCACCACAGCATGAAAAGCAGTATTTGACGGTTTAAGATTCTTATCTGTCAACCCCATACGGCGGAATGTATCATAATATAAGATATTGATACTACTTCCCCCATCCATGAGCACTTTTGTGAACTTGTACCCCCCAACTTGAGGGGCCACCACCAAGGCCAAGTGACCTGGATTGTCAACCCGGGGCGGGTGATCCTCTCTACTCCACAAAATGGGTTGCTCAGACCAGCGCAAATACTGAGGTACTGCCGGTTCAATAGAGTTTACTGCCCTCTTGTGAAGCTTCAGATCACGCTTACACAAACTAGTAGTGAAGACATGATATTGCCTGCTATTTAACTGCTTGGGATTGCTCTGGTAACCCGATTGCTGCTGCTGCTGGTTCCCCTGATGGTTGTAACCTCCCTGGTTGCCTTGGTGCCCTTGATTGATGTGTCCGGTTTGGTTGCCTTGAAACCCTAAACCGGAACCGCCACCTCCGTAACCTGGCCCGTGGAAACCACCTCCTGAACCACCGGGCGGGCCATTATCATACTAGAACATATTGGAGTTCTTGAAATCTCGCATGATATAACAATCCTTCCAAAGATGTGATGTTGGCTTCTCTTTGGACCCATGCTTCGGACAGGGTTGATTTAACAGGCGCTCCAAATTAGGACCTGAACCGCCGCCTCTTTGGGGCTGCTTACCTTTACGACGCTGACCATTCTCTTGAGCGTTGGTGTTAGCCACAAAGTCCAAACTGTTGTCAGCCTTGCGCTTACCATTGTTGCCATGGCCTGCCAGATTATGCTGCTGCCCTTTAGCTGATCTGCTCTTTTTCCCTTTCCCCGGTTTGTCCTCCTCAGAGTCGGGGTCCTTGGTAGTATCTGAATCGGCGTACTTAATCAAAGCGGCCATAAGCGTTGACGTATCATTGCAGTGTCGTTTGAGCCTTCCCAACTTCGGCTTGAGCGGTAAAAAATGGCAATTGCCCTCCAACGTTAGCACTGTAGTATCTGCATTGATACGATCTGATGAATGCAAAATTGTTGAGACCCGCTTTACCCAATGGGTCGTTGACTCCCCCTCCTCTTGGACACAAGCGGCTAGATCCACAATTGACATGGGCTGCTTACAAGTGTCTTTGAAGTTCTGGATAAACCGGTGCTTCAACTCGCCCATGATCCGACAAAGTTAGTTGGTAAGCTCTTTAACCAAGTACGAGCTGTTCCCTCCAACATCATGGTGAAATATTTAGCACATACCACTTCATCCACATCTAGCATCTCCATTGCCATCTTGTAACTTTCAACCCACGCCTCTGGTTGCAAATCAGCAGTGTAATTGGGCACCTTACGAGGTCCTTTGAAATCCTTGGGCAGTCTCACATTACGCAAAGAGGGGGTGAGGCATGGCACCCCTAAGGAGCTGAATACCATCCCTGTTTCGACTGAAGCGGCGGGCTGAACGGGAGTAGGTTGACGAGCTCCGTGTCGAGCTACCAACTCAGCCTCCCGACGTGCGCGACCATGATCCACTACATCCTGTGCATTAGCTCCTCCTCCTGCCGAGTTGTGTCCTCGTGGCGAATTACGGCGACGTGCACTGCTCGATACGGCCGGTTCATCCTCAACGTGTGTGCTATAGCTCCGGTTTGGACGGGGAGTGGAATGAATCCTCTCACGACTGTGTGAATATGCCTACTGCTGATTTAGCGCCGTTTGAAGGAGATCTCTGGCCTGATGTGCCTCAATTGCCACTGGTGATTCGCCGTCGGTCGGGAGGGCTGCCAAGCGTGAAGCGGCGGCCACAATGTTGTCCAACGGGTTGGAATAATGCCCGGGAGGTGTTGGTACATACTGTGGCACAACGTTGTTCTGACAAGGCGGGTCCATTGTGCGTGGCTGAACCGGTGCTCCGGTTCCTGGTGCCTCCGTCCGGTTCAGTATTGGCTTGTTACTGGTTCCTGCTCCTGGCGTATTGAAAAGATTTCGTGGCTCATAACCCGACGGGAGATGCGATCGGTACCTTCTTCTCATGACTTCCTCGGAAGCGTTCTGATCCAGCCTAATCCGGTAGGCCTGAGCCTCTAACTCAGCCCGCTCTATAGCCATCCTAGCGTTTTCCGCCGCTAGGTCCGCTTTAGCCTGTGCTATCTGATCCTTTACCTTTGCAATCTCCGCGTTGTGCTGCTCCCGGGCTGCTGCATCCACCTCTGCGGCCATCAGCGTCGCCAAAGCATCGAACAAATCAGACAGGACCTGAGCCGGAGGTGGTGCAGAGCTTCCTGCCCCCGCCGGCGTAGCCGTTGTTGAACCGGATAGTATTGCTGTGGCAGCTGATGAATGAGGCGCCGACTGTGTGCCGGCCATGAAGATAGCAGTCCAGTTTGGCAGATCAGGGGAATCCGGAATACTGTTGCCCTCGGATCCCCCGCCAATCTGGCCATCCTGCAATTGATAGAGCGACTCGGTCTGTCCGGAAGACTCTCGTCGGAACAGACAATGGTTTCTCCATCGGACGCCGGTCCGTCCTCGTATTCTGCTCCATGGATAGCACCTACGAAGACGTGCTTCATCACAGGCTGAACCGGCAAAGAACTTGTATGTTGAGCCGTTTCGATGATGTCGGTGCACATGTCCGGCTCAGGGGCCGGTTCGCCAATCTTGCCGATGAAAACGTGAATCCCACCAAAGGGGACCCGGTACCCATATTCAATTGAATCGGCCTCGGGACCCCATCCTGCGTTGTCGATGTAGAGCTTGCCGCGATGACTCTTCGTCATCCGGCCCACAGCGTATCCCTTGAGTCCATCAAAGCTGCCCTTCAAGAACTCGAAACCATTGTGCGATAGCCCAACGGTGGGTGCCAACTGTTGTGGGTTTGTCACGGTAGATGTCCTTGTGAAAGGACTTAGTCGTGGAGCCATCGCAACGGGTTAGCTTAAAGGGGTTAAACCGAACAAGGGGACACGGGAAGTTTATACTAGTTCGGCCCCTTCGAGGAAGGTAAAAGCCTACGTCTAGTTGTGATTGGTATTGCTTGGGTTTTGAAGGCCAGGGAGGGAATCCGCTTTGTCTGGCTCTCGAGTTGTTGTCTGTCCCTTGACCGCTGCCGGGTCGTCCCCTTATATACATGGGTGGCGCCCGTTGGTTTACAGAGTCCCGAAGCCGGATCATAAACGTAACCGGTTCGGTGTCTACACTTCCTATCTTACAAAGCAAGTTACATGATTAAGCCGGTTTACATCTATAGGCCTTAACTCTTTTCTGGGCTTTGGGCCTTCGTAAAGCGCCATCATCTTCACATCTTCATGGGCTTCTAATCTTCATAAAGTTAATCCAGCTACTCCTGGCCGGTTTACGTCCAGTAGTAATATCCCCAACACCAAGGGACGCTCCAGCGCGGCCTTGTGAATGGCCTTCAGAGGACTTCATGGATCAAGCTGGAATTAAGGAAGAATTTAACACATACTTGCGTAACGCTGATCTTGTGAGCTTCGAGGCAGAAAAGTGCCGTCAGTACCACTATCTCACTAGTTCCTTTGTGAGGAGGTTTGAATTTTCATCTTCACGCAATTCTCAAACTGTCCTGTTTGATCTCTATGAAAATTCTTATACTATGGACTTAGAGGATTTTAATACTTCTTGCAAACTTCCACAATGGGGCAGTACTAGTGAGCTTCGCAAATCTGAGTTTAGATATTTTCTTGCTAGTATAACCGTGGGGGAATCTAGAGATATAACACAAGCTACAATAGGGATCGTTCATTTTCCTACTATACATTATTTTGCTCTATTCATAGGTAGATGCATTAATGGTAAAGATGAAGCATGTCACATGTGTGTGCCTGATCTTAGCGTTCTCAGAAGTGTTGTTTTAGGAGATAAACAATACAACTTGGGGGCTATCGTTGCACGTAGGTTGCATAATAATCGTATTCATGGAGATTTCTTTGGTGGAATTTAAGCAACCCGTCTAGCTAATTTTCTTGATATACCCATACGTGGGTATGATATTGAGTTGCCTCCTATTTATTTAGATTATGAGGCCATGGTTCGTCATCAGTTTGTTGAGAGGAACGATCAGTTCCTCCAGTATCGAGTAATCTTTGACAGACGACGCACCTATCACGTCGCTCTCCCTGCTCCTGCTTTCTTTGACTCTCAGGCAAAAGGGAGATATATTATAACCAGGGAGGAGGCAGACGAGTATAATAGGAGGACGGAGACGGCCCGTCTCCAAGCGGCAGCTCATGAGGCAATAGCTGCTGCATCTCAGTACGACCCCAACTACAACTTTGGATATCCACCAGGCCAGCCGTGGCAATAGACCAACTTAGGCCAAAAGCCTAAGCTTGGGGGAGTACGTATTTCTCACTGACATTATATTCATGTTCACACACTGTAACACCCACGGTGCGGCTATATCTCCCACGTGTCGGGGCACGACTTAGAGGCATAGCCGCATGGTAGGCTTATCGCAAGAGGGGTAATCTTCACACATCCCATGTACTGAATAAGAAAGGGATAAAGAGTTGTCTTACAATCGCCACTTCACACAAATACAAGTTAAACATACATCGTCCAGAATACAATCAAGGTCCGACTACGGAACCAAAATAAAAGAAGAAAACCCCAAATGCTAGATCCCCGATCATCCCAGCTGGGCTCCACTACTGATCAACAGGAAACAACATAACACTCAAACAAGATCTTCATCGAGCTCCCACTTGAGCTCGGTTGCGTCATCTGCACTGGTATTGTCGGCACCTGCAACTATTTGGAAGTATCTATGAGCCACGAGGACTCAGCAATCTCACACCCGCGAGATCAAGACTATTTGAGCTTATGGGTAGGAAAGGGTAGTGAGGTGGAGCTGCAGCAAGCACTAAGCATATATGGTGGCTAACATACACAAATAATAGCGAGAAGAGAAGCAACGCAATGGTCGAGAAGCTATAAGTGATCAAGAAGTGATCCTAAATCTACTTACGTTCAAACATAACACAAGAACCATGTTCACTTGCCGGACTCCGCCGAGAAGAGACCATCACGGCTACACACACCGTTGATGCATTTTAATTGAGTTAAGTGTCAAGTTCTCTACAACCAGACATTAAAAAATTCCCATCTGCCACATAACCACGGGCACGGCTTTCGAAAGTTCAAACCCTGCAGGGGTGTCCCAACTTAGCCCATCACAAGCTCTTGCTACGTCTTGAGCTTGCGTTGGTTTTCCCCGAAGAGGAAGGGATGATGCAGCAGAGTAGCGTAAGTATTTCCCTCAGTTTTTGAGAACCAAGGTATCAATCCAGTAGGAGCCCACGCTCAAGTCCCTTGTACCCGCACAAAGTGATAGCTACTCGCAACCAACGCGATTAGGGGTTGTCAAGCCCTTCACGATCACTTACGAGAGTGAGATCCGATAGATAGAATATTTTTGGTATTTTTTATATAAAGATGCAAAGTAAAAAGTAAAGGCAAAGTAAATAGCAAAACAATATAAAAGTGATGGAGATTGATATGATGAGAATAGACCCGGGGGCCATAGGTTTCACTAGTGGCTTCTCTCAAGAGCATAAGTATTCTACGGTGGGTGAACAAATTACTGTTGAGCAATTGATAGAATTGTGCATAATTATGAGAATATCTAGGCATGATCATGTATATAGGCATCACGTCCGTGACAAGTAGATCGAAACGATTCTGCATCTACTACTATTACTCCACTCATCGACCGCTATCCAGCATGCATCTAGAGTATTAAGTTAAAAACAGAGTAATGCCTTAAGCAAGATGACATGATGTAGAGAGATAAATTCATGCAATATGAAATAAACCCCATCTTGTTATCCTCGATGGCAACGATACAATACGTGCCTTGCTGCCCCTTCTGTCACTGGGTAAGGACACCGCAAGATCGAACCCAAAGCTAAGCACTTCTCCCATGGCAAGAACTACCAATCTAGTTGGCCAAACCAACCGGATAATTCAAAGAGACTTGCAAAGATAACCAATCATGCATAAAAGAATTCAGAGAAGATTCAAATATTATTCATAGATAGACTGGATCATAAACCCACAATTCATCGGTCTCAACAAACACACCGCAAAAAGAAGATTACATCGAATAGATCTCCACAAGAGAGGGGGAGAACTTTATATTGAGATTCATAGAGAGAGAAGAAGCCATCTAGCTACTAACTATGGACCCGAAGGTCTGAGGTAAACTACTCACACTTCATCGGAGGGGCTATGATGATGTAGAAGCCCTTCGTGATGACGGCCCTCTTTCGGCAGAGCTCCAGAACAGGCCCCAAGATGGGATCTCGTGGATACAGAAAGTTGCGGCGGTGGAATTAGGTTTTTGGCTCCTGTTCTGATCGTTTGGGGGTACGTGTGTATATATAGGAGGAAGGAGTATGTCGGTGGAGCACCGAGGGGCCCATGAGGCAGGGGGGCGCGCCCTGGGGGGGCGCCCCCCACCCTCATGACTTCCTCTTTGATCCCTTGCAGTAGGGTCCAAGTCTCCTGGATCACGTTCGGTGAGAAAATCACGTTTCCAAAGATTTTATTCCGTTTGGACTCCGTTTGATATTTCGTTTATCCAAAACACTGAAATAGGCAAAAAACAACAATTCTCGGCTGGGCCTCCGGTTAATAGGTTAGTCCTAAAAATAATATAAAAGTGGAAAATAAAGCCCAATATAGTCCTAAACAGTAGATAATATAGCATGGAGCAATCAAAAATTATAGATACATTGGAGACGTATCAGGCATCCCCAAGCTTAATTCCTGCTCGTCCTCGAGTAGGTAAATGATAAAAAGAGAATTTTTGATGCGGAGTGCTACTTGGCATAATTTCAATGCAAATCTTCTTAATTGTGGTATGAATATTCAGATTAGAAAGATTCAAGACAAAAGTTTATATTGACATAGAAAATAATAATATTTCAAGCATACTAACAGAGCAATTATGTCTTCTCAAAATAACATGGCCAAAGAAAGTTATCCCTACAAAATCATATAGTCTGGCTATGCTCCATCTTCCCCACATAAAATATTTAAATAATGCACAACCCCGATGACAAGCCAAGCAATTGTTTCATACACTAACTTTTTCAAAACTTTTTTCAATCTTCACGCAATACATGAGCGTGAGCCATGGATATAACACTATAGGTGGAATAGAATGGTGATTGTGGAGAAGACAAAAAAGGAGAAGATAGTCTCACATCAACTAGGCGTATCAACGGGCTATGGAGATGCCCATCGATAGATATCAATGTGAGTGAGTAGGGATTGCCATGCAACGGATGCACTAGAGCTATCAATGTATGAAAGCTCAACAAAAGAAACTAGTGGGTGTGCATCCAACTTGCTTGCTCAGGGCAATTTGAGGAAGCCCATCATTGGAATATACAAGCCAAGTTCTATAACGTAAAATTCCCACTAGTATATGAAAGTGACAATACATGAGACTCTCTATATGAAGAACATGGTGCTACTTTGAAGCACAATATATGAGACTTGCTATATCATGGTGCTACTTTGAAGCACAAGTGTGGAAAAAAAAGGATAGTAGCATTGCCCCTTATTTATTTATTTATATTTTTTTGGGCCTTCTTTTTTTCTCTGGCCTTGCTTTTTTTGGGACAATGCTCTATTGAATGATGATCATCACACTTCTATTTATTTACAACTCAGTGATTACAACTCGATACTAACACAAAGTATGACTCTATATGAATGCCTCCGTCGGTGTACCGGGATATGTAATGAATCAAGAGTGACAAGTATGAAAGAATTATGAACGGTGGCTTTGCCACAAATACTATGTCAACTACATGATCATGCTAAGCAATATGACAATGATGGATGTGTCATGATGAACTAGATGGTGGAAAGTTGCATGGCAATATCTCTCGGAATGGCTATGGAAATGCCATAATAGGTAGGTATGGTGGCTGTTTTGAGGAAGGTATATGGTAGGTGTATGATACCGGCGAAAGGTGTGCGGTATTAGAGAGGCTAGCAAGGGTGGAAGGGTGGGAGTGCGTATAATCCATGGACTCAACATTAGTCATAAAGAACTCATATACTTATTGCAAAAATTTAGAAGTTATCAAAGGAAAATATTACGCGCATGCTCCTAGGGGGATAGATTGGTAGGAAAAGACCATCGCTCGTCCCCGACCGCCAATTATAAGGAAGACAATCAATAAATAAATCATGCTCCGACTTCATCACATAACGGTTCACCATATGTGCATGCTATGGGAATCACAAACTTAAACACAAGTATTCTTTAAATTCACAACTACTCAACTAGCATGACTTTAATATTATCACCTCCATATCTCAAAACAATTATCGTTCTTCAATCTTTTCTTAGTATTCAACACACTCAAAAGAAAGTTTCACAAATCTTGAATACCAAGCATAATATTATTAGGAAAATTACCATGCGATTAAGAGACTCTCAAATTAATTTAAGTGAAGCATGAGAGATCAATAGTTTCTTTAAAATGAATCCACCACCGTGCTCTAAAAGATCTAAGTGAAGCACATAGAGCAAAATTATCTAGCTCAAAAGATATAAGTAAAGCACACAGAGCAAAACTATCTAGATCAAAGATATAAGTGAAGAACATAGAGAAAAACTATCTAGCTCAAAGGATATAAGTGAATCACATAAAGCAAAACTATCTAGCTCAAAGGATATAAGTGAAGCACATAGAGCAAAATTATCTAACTCAAAAGATATAAGTGAAGCTCATAGAGTATAATATCAAATTTTAATTCATGTATGGCTCTCTCAAAAGGTGTGTACAGCAAGGATGATTGTGGCATACTAACAAACAAAGACACAAATAATACAAGACGCTCCAAGCAAAACACATATCATGTTGGTGAATAAAAATATAGCTCCAAGTAAATTACCGATGGAAGTGGACGAAAGTGGGGATGCCTTCCGGGGCATCCCCAAGCTTTGACTTTTTGGTGTCATTGGATTATCTTGGGGGTGCCATGGGAATCCCCAAGCTTAGGCTCTTGCCACTCCTTGTTCCATGATCCATCAAAAGAATTCACCCAAAACTTGAAAACTTCACAACACAAAACTCAAGATAGAAAACTCGTGAGCTCCGTTAGCGAAAGAAAACAAAAGACCACTTCAAGGTACTGTAATGAACTCATTATTTATTTGTATTGGTGTTAAACCTACTGTATTCCAACTTCTCTATGGATTATAAACTATTTTACTATCCATAGATTCATCAAAATAAGCAAACAACACACGAAAAACAGAATCTGTCAAAAACAGAACAGTCTGTAGTAATCTGTATCTAGCACAAAATATGGAACCCCAAAAATTCTAAAATAAATTGCTGGACGGGAGGAATTTATCTATTAATCATCTGCAAAATAATTAACTAAATAGCACTCTTCAAATAAAAATGACAGCAGTTCTCATGAGCGCTAAAGTTTCTGTTTTTTATAGCAAGTTCAACAAGACTTTCCCCAAGTCTTCCCAACGGTTCTAATTGGCACAACCACTAATTAAACACAAAAAACACAACCAAAAAAGAGGCTAAATAATTTATTTATTACTAAACAGGAGCAAAAATCAAGGAACAAAAATAAAATTGGGTTGCCTCCCAACAAGCGCTATCGTTTAACGCCCCTAGCTAGGCATAACGAGCAAGAATAGATCTAGGTATTGCCATCTTTGGTAGGCAATCCATAAGTGGCTCTCATGATAGGTTCATATGGTAATTTTATTTTATTTCTTGGAAAGTGTTCCATGCCCTTTTTTAATGGAAATTGAAATCTAATATTCCCTTCCTTCATATCAATAATCGCACCAACCGTTCTAAGGAAAGGTCTATAAAGAATAATAGGGCAAGAAGGATTGCAATCTATATCAAGAACAATGAAATCTACAGGCACATAATTCCTATTTGCAACAATAAGAACATCATTGATTCTTCCCATAGGTTTCTTAATAGTGGAATCCGCAAGATGCAAGTTTAGAGAGCAATCATCAAAATTACGGAAATCTAGTAAATCACACAAAGTCTTGGGAATAGTAGAGACACTAGCACCCAAATCACACAAAGCATAAAACTCATGATCTTTAATTTTAATTTTAATAGTTGGTTCCCACTCATCATAGAGTTTTCTAGGGATAGAAACTTTCAACTCAAGTTTTTCTTCATAAGATTGCATCAAGGCATCAACAATATGTTCGGTGAAGGCTTTATTTCGACTATAAGCATGTGGAGAATTTAGCACGGATTGCAACAAGGAAATACAATCAATCAAAGAGAAATTTTCATAATTAAATTCCTTGAAATCCAATATAGGGGGTTTAGGAACATCTAGATTTTTATTTCTTTCCATCCCACTTTCATCAATTTCATCATTAAGATCTAAACACTCCGAATTTTTAGAACGCCTTCTAGGTAAAGGAAGATCATATTCAGTTTCATCAAGATTCATATTGCAAAATAAAGATTTAATAGGAGACACATCAATAACTTTTAGATCTTCATCTTGATTTTCATAAGAATTAGAAGAACACGCTTTAATAAAGGCATCTTTGGAAGCACGCATCCTAACGGTTCTTTCATTACACTCATCAATTGAAATTATCATGGCTTTTAGAGACTCATTAATATCATGCTTAGGTGGAATAGATCTAAGTTTCAAAGCATCAACATCAAGAGCAATTCTATCAATGTTCCTAGCAAAATCATCAATCTTAAGCAATTTTTCTTCAATCATAGCATTAAAATTCTTTTGCGAAGAAATAAATTCTTTAATATTAGATTCAAAATCAGAGGACATCTTATTATAATTTCCATAAGAGTTGTTGTAGGAATTCCCATAATTATTAGAAGGATTACTAGGATATGGCCTAGGATTAAAATTCCCTCTATAAGCGTTGTTACCAAAATTATTCCTACCAACAAAATTCACATCCATAGACTCATTGTTATTCTAAATCAAAGTAGACAAAGGCATATCATTAGGATCAGAAGAAACACTCTTAGTAGCAAATAATTTCATAAGTTCATCCATCTTTCCACTCAACACATTAATTTCTTCTATCGCATGCACTTTTTATTAGAAGTTCTTTCAGTATGCCATTGAGAATAATTAACCATAATATTATCTAGGAGTTTAGTAGCATCTCCTAAAGTGATTTCCATAAAAGTGCCTCCCGCGGCCGAATCTAAAAGATTTCTAGAAGCAAGATTCAATCCAGCATAAATTTTTTGTATAATCATCCACAAATTCAAACCATGAGTAGGGCAATTACGTATCATTAATTTCATTCTCTCCCAAGCTTGTGCAACATGTTCATGATCAAGTTGTTTAAAGTTCATTATATCGTTTCTAAGAGAGATGGTCTTAGCGGGAGGAAAATATTTGAGATAAAAACATCTTTGCATTTGTTCCATGAATCAATACTATTCTTAGGCAAAGACGAAAACCAAGCTTTAGCACGATCTCTAAGCGAAAAAGGAAATAACTTCAATTTAACGACATCATTATTCACATCTTTTTTCTTTTGCATATCACATAAATCAATGAAGCTATTCAGATGAGTAGCATCATCTTCACTACACTAGTAGAAAACAGGGCTTTGGTCACGGGGCAATATTCACATTAGTCCCAGTTCAGTCACGAACCGGGACTAATGTGAGCATTGGTCCTGGTTCGTGCGGCTAAGGCTTTAGTCCCGGTTCACCAGAGCCCTTTAGTCCCGGTTTGAGACACGAACCGAGACTAAAGGGTGCGATGCCCTTTAGTCCCGGTTTGTGTCTCAAACCGGGACTAAAGATTAGACCTTTAGTCCCGGTTTGAGACACGAACCGGGACTAAAGGGTGCGATGCCCTTTAGTCCCGGTTTGTGTCTCAAACCGGGACTAAAGGTCCCATTTTCAAACTCTACCCCCCGGTGGATCGCCTTTTTTGTTTTGAAAAAATCAAAAGAAAATGATAAAAACTTCAAAAATAAAATCCTTCGAGAGGTAGTTATATTACTACATCTACTAGTTAGGAAAATTTAAAAAATTAAATTTGGACATGTTTTGCAAAAAATGTAGGGAAAATGTAAAACGGCTATAACTTTTGCATACGATGTCGGAAAAAACGTATAATATATCAAAATGTTCGGAACGAAAATCCGCATTATTTTTAGAATCCTGTTTGCAAATTTTAGAATCCTCAAATTCTAAAAGGAAAAAAAGTTATGCTCAAATTTCAATTTTTTTTTGAATTTTTGTTAAATCTGGTCAAACTATGTCAAACTACTTATTCAAGAAGTATTAGTGTTACTAAATAATTATTCAAGAATATTAGTGTTACTAAATAATTATTTTAGTTTTTTTGAATTTTGGTCAACTATGGTCAAACTATGGTCAAACTGTGGTCAAACTACTTATTCAAGAAATATTAGTGTTACTAAATAATTATTGATTTTTAGAACAATAGTTTCAAACTCAAACAGTGAAATGTGTGACTTCATGCTCAAGCTAAATTCCTGAGGGTTAATAGGATTGACATCTTACTATTGTCAGGAAAACAACAAGTGCAGACTTGGAAACGAGGGAGAATAGAACCCGGAAGTTAAGCGTGCTCAGGCTAGAGTAGTGAGAGGATGGGTGACCGTTCGGGAAGTTAGATGATTTGGAATGATGAGGGGTGATTAGAGATTAAAGGTTAAATTGAGCAGTGATGAGGGGTGATTAGAGATTAGAGGTTAAAATAATTCAGAAATTTGAAATTCAAAAAAAAATTCAAAAAAAATCATAAAATTTCCTTTAGTACCGGTTGGTGTTACCAACCGGGACTAAAGGTGGACCTCCAGGCAGCAGCCACGTGGAGGGCCTTTAGTCCCGGTTCCAGTTAGAACCGGGACTGAAGGGGGAGGCTTTAGTACCGACCCTTTAGTCCCGGTTCCAGAACCGGGACTAAAGGCCCCTTATGAACCGGGACTAAAGGCCCTTTTTCTACTAGTGCTAGGAAGGTCGGCGAATTGATCTTTCATAACAAGATTCAACAAAGCAGTATTAATTTCACAAGATTCAACTTCGGTAAGAGGAGCAATCGGAGTGCTAAGGAAATCATTATTATTGGTATTGGTGAAGTCACACAATTTGGTAGTATCTTGAGCCATCGCAACAAACAAGCAATCTAACACACGAGCAAACAAAAAGCAAGTGGACAAAAAGAGGCAAACAGAGAGGGAGGATAGGAGAGAGGGCAAATAAAACGGCAAGGGTGAATCGGGGGGAGAGGAAAATGAGAGGCAAATGTGTGACACCCCAAAATTTTTACCTTGTTTTATTAATTAAAATTTTGCCAGGAGATTTAAACTTTTATTTACTTGATTTTTCTTTTGATTTCAGAGCCATTCTTTTCTTTGTTATTATGGAGTTTTTACCCCAAGTGAAAACTTTCCAAATGTTTTGTTGGACTTGTATACCCTCTCAAGAAAACTTTTCTTTTTATCAGAGGAATTAATTATATAATTATTTTCTTGATCCTTATTTCTTGAAAGTGGTTTCCCATGGTTTTAGGGTCCTATTTGAACTACAACCCTTTGATAAATTTATTTAAAATTCCAACCAAAATTTGGGGATGTCATGTGATGTTTTTAAATCACTTTTATGCAAAAATATATTTCATTCATTGTATATTTTGAGCTCTACCCCAAGTTTTCAAATCTGGTCCAGTTGGCAATTTTGCACTACAACCTATTTAAATATTTGTTTAAAGCTTCCACCAAAATTATGGGATATCAGTGGCAGTATATAATTCAACTTTATGCAAAAATCCACTGATGTTCTTTGAAAAATTTGAGTAAATCAACCCCATCTTCTTTCTGGTCCAGCTTGGTGATTTGTACTGCAACCATATTTTTACTTACTCTTTTACCCATGATTCTTTTTCCTGATTTTAGACCACCCTACAAAACACTTAAGTCCAGGAGAGTGGACCCATTGGAGGATTTTAAGTGCATGCAAAAATACCCTTATCTTTCTGTCCAGATTTGGCTTTCTCAAAATCTTGCACTATCAAGTTTTGATTTTTCCCAAACCAACCATGCCATGTCTTCTAGTACCTAAAGAGACTCTGATCTGGAAACTTTGGTCACTTGCAAAACCTTTTGGATGCCCCTAGCATTTCGTCGAACAGTTGGAGTGCATGAACTGTTTTGGCATAGATTTTAGTTAGCATTATAGAGTTGCTTTACTTGCCTAGCCAGCTTGTCCACTAGAGGTTTAGTAACCACCCTAACTATTCTGGTAACTTGAAGTATCATCCAAGCCCTCTGGGGTGCCATGGCATTTCGCCGAGCAGTTGGTGGGCATGCACTGGGCGCGCCCAGAGCGCGCCAACTGCAGCCGCGCGCCCGAGCCGCCGCGTCGCGCTTACTCCGTGCCTCCTGGCCTTTCCTTGCCCGAGGGACCAAGCCACGATCTTGTCCGTTCGCCCGTGGCATGCGGCCACCCCTGGCTCCTCGCGGCGCCGCCGCAGCGAGCCTTTTGTCGGCACGCAGGCGTCGTCAGCCGCCCCTGCTCAGGTCGGCACCGCCCAAACCACCGCAGCGTGCCAGCTCGCCTCCTTGGACAGTGGAGAGTTCGTCGTTAGCCCCTGAAGCCAGCCAGCCCCTCGCCACGTCTCCGGCAAGCCAGAAGCTAGCCGCCATCGCCGCCTGCTGTGGTCATCCACAACCCCGTCGCCTACCTCTGCAAGCCCTGCCAGCCAGCCCCCACCTCCCCTGCTCTGCAATAGTGCCGCCACCGCCGCCCCAACAGCTCTGCCATGGACGGCGCCGCCCGAGCCGCCCTCGCTCGCCAGCTGCCCTCTGGAGCAGTTCGATCTCATCCGCAAGCTCGTCTGCTAGCACACGTCACCGCCACGTCGCCCTGCAACTACAGAACGGCGGTCGCCGACGATCCTATCCACGGCCGCCGCGAACCGACCTAGCCGCGCTATAAAAGGAGGCCCCCGAGCTTGTCCAGCCACTCAGGCACCCTCAGGTCATCCTCTCGAAGCCCCCACGGCCAGAAATCATCGGGGGGAAGCCTTCTCCCCCGACTCCGGCCGGTTCGGCCGCCGCCACGCCCCAGCGCCATGCTTCGCAACCAGGGCCTCCCCCGCCCATCCAACGCCACCATCCCCTTCCCCTAAGTCTTGCGGAGCTGCCCAGCCTCTCAATCGTGATCGGGAATCACCGTAGAGCAAATCCCCAAACCCACCCGAAGCCTCCTCCGCCGCGAAGCTCGCCGCCGGCGACTCCCTCCACCCCCGCCGACCCAACAACCACCGGGAGGACCGCCCCGATCTTGCGGATCCATCCCTGCCCTTAGATCCCCGTGGGGAGCCTCCGTTCGTCGGCGACGATCGCGGGAGCCCCGCCTCGGCTTGGGCAGAGGAGGAAGGAGGCGGCGAACGACTGGTCAAACCTGACTAGTGGGCCCCCTGGACCCACTGTCAGTGACCAGCCCCGCCGCCAGGTGGTTTAAGTGGAGGCGTAAAACACTGAAGTACGTCTCCTCTACTTCAAAAACATATCCTTCCCGAAACGTTTTTCTTTTCTGGTTTTTATTAAAACAGAATTTTGACTAAACTTTGACTGACTATAACTTTTTAAATATAAATCCAAATGACTTGATTCTTTTTCTGTTGTTTCCCAAATATTGTCTAGTTTATTTTCATATTTATTTGAAAATTTTCCAAACAACTTTTTTGTACTGTTTTTAAAGTATGTGTTGATTCAAATTTATTTAAAATAGGAATTTGGAGAGGGAGAAGAAAACTTTCAAAAGTTTTGGAGAGCACCTCACCTCTCCACACCTTGAAGGCAAGCATTTTTCAACCCTGGCATAATATTATTGTGTGTTGTTTGATACGATCGCAATACCACCTCGACACGAAGTTTCCGTTACTTCATGTGATGATGTGATCATACTCATAAGTGCATATTGATGATTCTGCGCTGTTGGCATTCGATATATTGTGATAGTAGACACCCTCGTATACCTTTCATGCCTACCGGGAGGAAGTCGGGAGAGCCTCTGTCTTGGGTAGACACGAGCTTGTCTCCGGTCTTCGTTGAGACGGTTGTGTCCGGTACGGCAAAGTGAGGCATGATGAGTGGTGACTTTGTCTGTTGGTTGAAACATATTTGTTATGCTAACCATGCAGGAAATACTTAAACCTCCTGAGTCGACCATAGATCGAGTCTTGTTCCGGTAACCCCCATACTTGTTTCGTACTACCACTTGTCCCTGCCACAGGTAGGGTACGGTTCAGTAAGTTGTCAACCCCTTTCCTAGCACACACCGTACAGAGAGGCCATGGTGGAAGATATCAGAGGCCTCTGGTAGGCATGCCACCTGGTCCGGGGGCATGGGTGTTTTCAGTTGTAGCCGAAGGGGGTAGCTCCCCCAGTTTGCGCGCGGTATAAATTTTGTGATCCCATGCTAAGTCAAGGCTGTAGCCTCCCCACTTAGAGTTTTGCTTAACGGGTGTCAAGGGTGATTCTAGACACCGGTGAGTTTGGCTGGTGTGTGCGGTTAGGTGGGTTTTCAATTAAAAGACTGTAGACGGAATTAGTCCCGATGGACTAAAGGAATCCGTTACTCGTGGGTAAAGAGTACACCCTCTGCAGAGATTATACCTATTCGAATAGCCGTGTCCATGGTTAAGGACTACAGTCTGGGATGGGTCAAGTGTCGGTCTTAGTGTCGGTCTTCGAAGGAAAAACTACTGAACCAGAACATTAGTTATGATCTGTGACATATGATGATTATGATTGTTATTATTGTGGACTAATCATTTTTATTATTTGAAATTTATGAGTATCCCTGGGACGGTTCTACCTCCTGGATATTCACTGTGATTATTCTTATATAAGCCCTTTATGTGGTGTCGCTTAGACGCCCGACTGAGGCATACTTTATATTGTTATCCTTTCGAGGCATCGCTTCAGACACCCGATCGGTGCATTCTATTTCTACTCACTGATTGCATATTCATATATGACATGATTGACCTGCTTGCATGCATCATGAGTTTCATTTATGACTGACGTAGTGATCATGGCATGTTTCAGATCATGATTATCTGTTGATATATTATACCAGTGTTCATGATGTTTGCGAGTACATTCAAAGTACTCACTGGCTTGTCCCTGGCTACTATTGTCTTGGCCAGATTTCTTGCGTGGAGAGGAGCGTTGCGATGACAACCCCGGAACCTACGCAATGGAGATAGTAGCCTCGCGAAGATAGGAGTTATCCTGGTCAGCTGTTCCTGTGGGAAATGGAGTCCCATAGACACTGATGACCCGCAAACCGCTTCCGCCATCAACCACTAGAAACCATTCATTGTACTCATAGGCCAGAATGGTCTTGTACTACATATCTTGTATTTTGCTTGGAGTTTCTGTAACAAGTTGGTGCCTCATCAGCTAACAGTAATCCTGGGGCTGGTGAGCACAAGGGCCGCTTTTGGGAAATTAATACCCCAAAAATCCGGTCCTCAAAAAATGGCAAATAATGTAATGCGAGAGATAGGGATTGTGATGGGTACTTGGTACATTGACTTTTTGCGTAGACTCCCCAGCAACGGCGCCAGAAATTCTTCTTGCTACGTCTTGAGCTTGTGTTGGTTTTCCCCAAAGAGGAAGGGATGATGCAGCAGAGTAGCGTAAGTATTTCCCTCAGTTTTTGAGAACCAAGGTATCAATCCAGTAGGAGCCCACGCTCAAGTCCCTCGTAGATGCACAAAGCGATAGCTACTCTCAACCAACGCGATTAGGGGTTGTCAAGCCCTTCACGGTCACTTACGAGAGTGAGATCTGATAGATATAATATTTTTGGTATTTTTGATATAAAGATGCAAAGTAAAAAGTAAAGGCAAAGTAAATAGCAAAACAATATAAAAGTGATGGAGATTGATATGATGAGAATAGACCCAGGGGCCATAGGTTTCACTAGTGGCTTCTCTCAAGAGCATAAGTATTCTACGATGGGTGAACAAATTACAAATTACTGTTGAGCAATTGATAGAATTGTGCATAATTATGAGAATATCTAGGCATGATCATGTATATAGGCATCACGTCCGTGACAAGTAGATCGAAACGATTCTGTATCTACTACTATTACTCCACTCATCGACCGCTATTCAGCATGCATCTAGAGTATTAAGTTAAAAATAGAGTAACGCCTTAAGCAAGATGACATGATGTAGAGAGATAAATTCATGCAATATGAAATAAACCCCATCTTGTTATCTTCGATGGCAATGATACAATACGTGCCTTGCTGCCCCTTCTGTCACTGGGTAAGGACACCGCAAGATCGAACCCAAAGATAAGCACTTCTCCCATGGCAAAAACTACCAATCTAGTTGGCCAAACCAAACGGATAATTCGAAGAGACTTGCAAAGATAACCAATCATGCATAAAAGAATTCAGAGAAGATTCAAATATTATCCATAGATAGACTGGATCATAAACCCACAATTCATCGGTCTCAACAAACACACCGCAAAAACAAGATTACATCGAATAGATCTCCACAAGAGAGGGGGAGAACTTTGTATTGAGATTCAAAGAGGGAGAAGAAGACATCTAGATACTAACTATGGACCCAAAGGTCTGAGGTAAACTACTCACACTTTATCGGAGGGGCTATGATGATGTAGAAGTCCTCTGTGATGACGGCCCTCTTCTGGCAGAGCTCCAGAACAGGCCCCAAGATGGGATCTCGTGGATACAGAAAGTTGCGGCGGTGGAATTAGGTTTTTGGCTCCTATTCTGATTGTTTGGGGGTACGTGTGTATATATAGGAGGAAGGAGTACATCGGTGGAGCACCGAGGGGCCCACGAGGCAGGGGCGCGCCCTAGGGGGGTGCCCCCACCCTCGTGACCTCCTCTTTGATCCCTTGCAGTAGGGTCCAAGTCTCCTGGATCACATTCGGTGAGAAAATCACGTTTCCGAAGATTTTATTCCGTTTGGACTCCGTTTGATATTCCGTTTATCTGAAACACTGAAATAGGCAAAAAACATCAATTCTTGGCTGGGCCTCCGGTTAATAGGTTAGTCCCAAAAATAATATAAAAGTGGAAAATAAAGCCCAATATAGTCCAAAACAGTAGATAATATAGCATGGAGCAATCAAAAATTATAGATACGTTGGAGACGTATCAGCTCTCACGGTCAACGAAGGATATTCCTTCTCCCAGGAAGACCTGATCCGACTCGGAATCCCGATTACAAGACATTTCGACAATGGTAAAACTAGACCAGCAAGACCGCTCGATGCGCCGACATCCCGATAGGACCTGCACATATCTCGTTCTCAGGGCAACACCGGATAAGCTAAGCGTACAGGTACCAACATAACCCAAGTTGCCAAGGGACGGTCCCGCACAGTGCTCTAGTTCGGACCAACACTTAGAGAAGCACTGGCCCCGGGGGGGTTAAAATAAGATGACCCTCGGGTTAATTACTCCCAAGGGAAAGGTATAGGTTGTTAGGCAAATGTAAAACCAAGGTTGGGTCTTGCTGGAGGAGTTTTATTCAAAGCGAACTATCAAGGGGTTCCCATAACACCCAACCGCGTAAGGGACGCAAAATCAAGGAACATAAAACCGGTATGACGGAAACTAGGGCGTCAAGAGTGGAACAAATGTCAGGACCCCGATTCCATATCACATCGATCAAGCCGGTAACACCTCATATCACATTGCGGCCTCACGCACGGTATCCCACGAGTGTCGCCTTACCATGGCCCGGGACCGTTTGCGCCTTTTGGCTCACGTATATGATAGTGTCGCTAGCATCCATATGACAGAGAACCCGGGCCGACATGGCTAGTCGTGAACCCAAAGCGGCACAGACCTATGGAGACAGGCATACATGAATCACATCAAACATGTCGGTCATCAACGAGTGAATCCGGGCTGTAGCACTGGGCTAACAGGACTCCGGGGAGCCCGGGCTGTAGCAGGGTAGGCAGGACTCCGGATGTCACCGCGTGACATTTCCCCGAAGGGACAGACATAGGAACGAGGTGAAACACATGCCGGCCAGTCAAGTGTCCAGAGCAGTAGTGCTGGGCTAGCAGGACTCCGGTGAACCAGGCTGTAGCGGACTACTATCGCTCAGGAAGCACTAGACTACATTTCCCCATATGAGAGGCTGCCAAGGATAAACAACTAGATTGTCGGATCCCGCTCATACCGAGCATTTCAATCATACACACAATATGCCCGATATGAGTGCATACAACATGGCATCACAACAAAACTCTACAACTCAAGTACTTTATTTAAAGGCTCCAGAGAGCCATACATAACATGTTCATACAGGTAGGGGTCACACGACCCGACACTCAAGTCATACAATCATACAAGCACAAGCGGAAGCAACTAGTCTGAGTACAGACACTAGAAAGAAAGAAGGCTTCTCGAAGCCTGTCTATCTACATAGGGCCCTCCATGGCCAGGATCACCACCTGGGTGGCTAGTCACTCGTCGACATCAAGGTCTACATATAACCCATCGGAGGGGGCGGTGTTGTCGTCTGAAAACAGTAATTAAGCAAACATGAGTACAAAGGTACTCAGCAAGTCTTACAACAGAACCTACTATACATGCTCATTCTCAAGAAGGTGGTGGAGTTATTGCAGCAAGCCAGCTTTGACTCTTGGCTAAGCTATCCTACGAGACTCCACTAGTAAAATAGTTTTCGCACACGAGTCCACTACTCACCAACACAATACTCCACCGGGGATCCTCCCTCGTCATCCTACGAGAGGGCCATCCTCGGTACTCACACTTATCTTGAGTCTTTTAGTAGTAGCCATTAACTTGTCTATGAACTGTATAGGCAACCAAGTAGTCCTTTACCACGGACGCGGCTATTCGAATAGATGATGTTAAGCCTGCAGGGGTATACTTCTTCATACATGCTTTCACCACTTACCGCCGTTTACACGACATGTACTCAGCAACCTTCAAGCGGAAGCCCAACGAGGGTGTCGGCCACGGCCTACCTAAACACTTAAGTCTCTAGTCCAGGTTAATCGCCTATCCAGGTTCCATCCGCAGGGAGTCCGGCCGAGGTTTCCACATACGGCCCTGAACGATGTGAACAGGGTCCCGAGATGCCAAACGGGCGCCCGACATACCTAGCCATGGTGTATCTACCGCAACATAGCCCACCCCTAGGGTCAGCGCTACGCACGACCACCAACACATAACCTACAAACACCAGAAACTATTTGCAACTCCGGGACAGAGTACTAGGGTGATTAAGAAGACGAGAGGGTCAATTAAGGATCCCAATGCATGGTAGTAGCTGATACTTAAAATCACACATACAGATCTCAGTTCTTAGGGACGACCTCAATGAAACAACCCACCATGTACTCCTACATGGCCTCTCATCGATACCTTTACCAATTCATGTTCAACACATCCCTCACATTACCGACATAAACATTTCACTCTAGCCCATCACCCGGATGAACCAAACCTGACACAAGTCTAAGCATAGCAGGCATAGCAAGGTAGGAATCACATAGATGGCTCAATCAACTCCTACACATGCTGTTACTGTGGCAATGACAGGTCATGCAAAGGATGAGGGTTCAACTACCGTAGCACACAGCAGTTTGAATCGCGTTGTCTTAATGAAGTAAACAAGAGCAGAAGCGAGAACATGGGATTGTATCGGAATGATCAACGGGTTGCTTGCCTGATGTAGTGGTAGTAGGGTACTGCCCTTCAGACGGATACTCGGGGTTATCCTCGGAGGCAGAACCTACCACGAAAGACACACCGAAACATAATCAACACATGACAATATGCAACAATATGATGCATGCCATGACATGGCAGAAATGAATGTGTCTTGGCCTAATGCAAGCTAAAACAGGAAGGAATGAACACATTTGAATCTTTGATTCAAATGTTAGCTCATTTAACATGGCCTTATTAGTGCATTATCTTATTCTGCTTAAACAGCAAGGTTAGCTTGTTTTTTCATGCATGAAACCATTACAGATGGATAGATTGAATTTTTCTGATCATTTTTCATATATAAATTGTTTGATTTGGAGCTATGGTTGATTTTCTATGATTTTTAGAAGTTTTGGCTATTTTCTGGAATTTCCTATATAAGAATAATTCCAGTAACTGAATTAATGCGTCACCATGACATAGGTGTGACGTCAGCGGTCAACTGGGTCGGCCAGGTCAAACCTGACTGGTGGGCCCTGTCTGTCAGTGACTCGGCTAACCAGAAGGATTAAATTAACACTAATTAACTGTCAGTGGGGCCTGGGCCCACATGTTAGTGACTAAACTAATTAAAATTAGTTAGTATTAATCCTAAACTAATTAACAGAATGGCCCCACCTGTCATAGGCTCAGGGGGACGTCAACCTGGGCCCACACGGGGTCAAACAGGGTCAACTCGCCGGCGTTTAGCCGCCGGCGAGGCCAAACGCGGTGGAGCAGTGCGGGTTTTGCACTCCGACGACCAAAAGGACGGCGGAGACCATCTACGTGATGCGGGGAGGGAGCCGTGTCGAGTGGTGGCAGTGGGTGGAGCTGGGGTGGCCAGAAACGTCGCTGGCGACGAGTTTGGCGGCGACCGGAGCTCGGGTAAGGTTGAATTAGTCGCTAGGTTGCACAGGAAGGCGCGTGGTTTGGTGCGTTGGGCTCCTGGGCGTGCGGTAGGGCTAGTGGACAGGGTGGCGCGGCCATTGGGTGGCCGGAGCCTCGTCGGCGACGAGCTCCGCGGCGGTGCGTGCGGGTAATCTACGTGCAGTCGCATACGGGGCTCGAGAGAGGGAATGGAGAGGGTGGGGAGGTGGCTGAGCTCATGGAGGTCACGTCGAGGCAGTTGGTGAGGTCGGGGACGAGGTGATGCGGCAGGGACAGCGGAGGGGATCTTCGGTGGCCGGAGTTGAGGACGAGCTCGGTGCAGCGTCTCCGGGGCGAGCGAGCGCTCGGGGCTCGTCCTACTCGATGTAATCGACGACAGCGGAGCTCGTGGACATGATGGCGCGGCGCGAGGATGACGGAGGGCATGGCGACGACGACGGTGCGGCGACAGGGGCATCGGCCATGGTGGGGAACGGCGAAGGGAGAGAGGCAGGGGGGAATGGCGTGTCTAGGGGCTTCGGTGTGCGACGTGGAGGCGTCCAGGCATCTAGGGGCGTGGGCGGCAAGCAGGTGGCGCCATGGCGAGCTCAGGCACGCCGGTGTCACCTCCCTGCCTGCCTGGCGGGGAAGAAGCAGCTGGCTGGCGCGGGCCAGCACAGTGCTAGGCCGCCAGGTGGGCCGGCTGGTAGGTTAGGTGGGCTGCGCCAGGTATGTTCCTCTCTCTCTCTCTTTCTTTCTGTTTTTTTATTTATTCTATTATTTATGTAGCTTCAGGGCTTTATTAAAAATGCCAGGGCATTTCCATAAATCATAAAATTAATCATGGCTACTGCTTAGAATATATCCAACAACAAACATTTTAGTTTATGATTATTTGAGCATTTAAAATATTTTATAGCATTTAAATGCCCAAATGCAAATACTATAAGAATTAATCCAATGACCTTAAGATGTCCTAGAAAAATGTGCACCATTTTTGTCAAAGGTTTTAACCCAAAACAAAAAGGGTGGGCTTTTTAGAAGGGCATTTCAGGTTCGTTGAAAAAGTTTTTAGTAAACACTAGTTGTTCCAGGGGGGGTGCTGGGGATTCTGTCATCCCCATTTCAGTTTTCTGGGAATTTAAGCATGATGCACATGTTCAACCAATCCTAATGCATGACTAACACAGGGATATGACAACTCACCCCCACTCAAAAGAATCTCGTCCCGAGATTTACGATCCTCCGGGAAGAAGGTGGGGTACTCGAGTCGGAGACGATCCTCCCTTTCCCAAGTGGCTTCTTTCTCGGAATGGTGTGACCACTGAACCTTGAGAAACTTGATTGTTGGTGTACTAGAGTAGGGGTACCCTAGTACCCCAAACTTGTGCACGGGCAGTCGCAGCATCCCGCGGCAAGGCCTTGCCGGGTAACCGCCAAAATCCTCCGTGGTCCCTTTGAAGGCCATTCAAGAACGAAGTACTCAAACCAAGGCCCTGGCCGGAGGAGCTGGCCGGGAAGAAGACAAGGCCCCGGCAAGAGGAGCTTGCCGGGGAGGAAACAAGACCCCGACAAGAGGAGCTTGCCGGGAAGGCCAACCGAGGCAGATCAAGAAAACTTGTCGCGGCGCACCGCGCGCTCCGGCAAGGCCCGGTGAGCGACAAGCTCTCGGACGCTACAAGACGATGGCCGCGGCAAGGCGCTTGCCGCGACAAGTCCCCACTCCACGCCCGCGCTCCAGCACATCCACCCACGTGTCGCTCTGGGGCCCTCCGAGCACACGTGGCAGGAGGTTGCGCAGCTAGGGGCGTGCGGTGGCAAGAAGGCGCTAACAAGCTAACCATCATGGCAAAACGGTGGCGTCCCTAGCGGTCCCTTTCGATGCTGTCTAGGCGACACATACGGGCATTTAATGCCCTTGTCCCCTGCCGTCAGGGGTAGGTATGATAACACTGTACAGGTAGCTGTACCTACCACCACTCTTCCATTTTTGCCCTCCGTTGCCCTATGTCGGTAACCCCTTGAGCATATAAAAGGAGGCTCGGGGCAGCGTAGAAGGGGGTTAGCCATTTTTCCCACCCTCACGCTCGGGGTGAGCCATTTTCCCACCCTCACGCTCGGGGTGAGCCATTTTCGACACACTCACGCTCGGTCTTGCTAGTCGCCGGTGTGTACTGTAGCACGCCGCGCCCCCGAGCTAGAAATCAATACAATCCACAAAGGAGGAGTAGGGTTTTACGCATCTGTGCGGCCCAAACCTGGGTAAATCGCTCGCGTGCTTCGCCTCGATCTGCTCTTCGCGCAGCCTCCGGCCCCCGCCGAACCAAAAGGGACCCGGCCCGCCGCCGGTCCCATAGGTGCCCGTGGATCAGCAACCCCGGCATCTCTGGCGCGCCAGGTAGGGGGGCGTCGAAGTTGCGTGAACCAGATCCGGCGTTCTTGCGAGCTAGATCTTCATCGTCTTCATCAACATGCCGCCAAAGAGGAAGATCTCGGAGGTAGCTGCTCCGTCTGCGCCTAGCCAACCACCGCCGGAGCAAGCGGTCGGTGGGGCAGACGCCGGCGGGAGAACGGGCGTCGACGAGGGAGCTCGTTGTGCTGCCAGGTCCAAGGACAAGGCTACGCTGCCCGTCGGCGGCGTAGCCGGCTCCCACAACGACCGGGCGCACTCCAAGACCTCGGCGTCCGTGCATGCACCGCGCCCATCTCAGGAGGCGCGGGACCGGCAGCGTCATGGTACTCACGGTACCATGCGCTCGTTGGATCTAGATCAAGCTGGTGGATCCCGGAGCGCCCAGGACCACCATGCACGTCAACAAGCCGGCGCGAGCGGCACGCGGTCGCCTGGACAAGATACTGCTCCTTCTAATGTAGTTAGAAGTCCGAGCATATCCCGTTCCTCGCACCGTTCGCCACCGCCGCCTGCCACCATAGCAGAAGCTCTGGCGCGAGCTCAGCTGCTCCTAGACTACCCTCCAGCGGCGGACAAGATCGACGACTGGAGGGCCACCATCCAGAGTCTCATCGGCTTCGCCAACGGCGACGCTCCTCGGCAGCCGGGCACGTCGCAGCCGCAGCGAGTCAGCCAGGCGCGAACCAGTGGTGACAAGACTGGTGGAGGTGCAACTACTGTGCACTCCCCACCCCGAAGGCCAAGATCGCCGACTCGCCGGATCCACCTCGACAGCGACTCCACCGCGTCGTCAGATCCCCGAGCTCATCGCGATCAGCGCCAAGTTCTTCAAGAACGACAGCGGGAAGACGCTCGTACACGCATCAAGCGCCGGAGAGAAGCGCGGCGTCAGTCAGACCAGCGCGCTGGGCCCTCTGTTGACATGCATGCGTCAGGGGAACCGGGCGACTTGCCATACACGGTAGGTTGCCCTGCGTTCACTCGTGAGCTGCGGCAAGTCCAGTGGCCCAGTACGAAGAACTTCAAACCAGATGTACCAGAGAAGTACGACGGCAAGTCGCATCCGTCGGAGTTCCTCAGCATCTACACCATCGCGGTGCAGGCCGCTGGGGGGCGGGACGACAAGATCCTTGCCAACTACTTCCCGTTGGTGCTCAAGCCCAACGTCAGGTCCTGGCTCATGCACTTGCCGGACAACTCCATATCCTCCTGGACTGAGCTATGCCATCAGTTTGTCGGTGCCTTTACAGGCGGCCACAAACCCCATGGCCAAGAGAGTGATCTTCATCTGCTCGTCCAGAAGGAGGGAGAGCCCCTGCGCAAGTACATTCAGAGGTTCAGCCGTGTACAGTACAACATCCCAGACGTCCACCCTGCCGCGGTCATCAGCGCGTTCCATCAGAACGTGCATAACCGCAAGATGCGGGAGGAGATGGCGATGTGCAGGATTAGAGACGTCAGTGAGCTATACGCCCTGGCCGACAAGTGTGCACGCGCTGAGGAGGGGAGGAGACTCCCCGGAGAGAAGACCGGAGCGGAAGGATCTGACAGTGAAGATGCTGCCCCGGCAAAGAAAAACCGGCGGCGCAACAACAGGAAGAAGCAAAGCAAGGAGGTGCTGGTCGTTGAGCAGTCCGGCAGTGACGGCGGCGCCAAGCCAGCCAAGGTCAGTAGCCCCAGCAAGCAGGTTCCCGCGTGCGCCAACTGCCAGGCTGTGGCTGCCGCCGACAAGCAGGACGGCTCCGACAAGCAATACTGCAAGATTCACCGCACCAAGGGCCATGACCTCCAGAGCTGCAAGAAAGTCGAGCAGCTTGTCCAGCAACAGAGGGCTGAGTACGAGCGGCACGGCAAGGAGAGAGCCCAAGGGCGTGCCGAGAAATCCGGCCAGAAGCGCACCGTCCAGGGAGAACGCCACGGCAAGGCCAAGCAGCGGCAAGGAGACAGACCTCCCCGCGGTCGCGACAAAGATGACGACAACGACGACAGCGACGAAGACATGGATGATGTTGAGACCAGTGAGCAGGAGTTTCAGAAAGCCACAGAGGTCTTCTGCGTTGACGGTGGTGCTTCTCTGCATACTTCGCACCGCCAACTCAAATAGTGGGTGCGGGAGGTTAATGCAGCAGAACCACCTATCGAATCACGCAAGCTTCTGAAGTGGTCCAGCACGCCCATCATCTTTGACATTGAGGACCACCCTGATCGCACAACTGCGGTCGGGTGTTTGCCGATGTTGGTTTCACCAACTATCCGCAACCTCAAAGTCACCAAGATGTTAGTCGACGGCGGGGCCGGCTTAAATCTGATCTCCTCCGCTGTGGTCCAAAAACTCCAGATCCCCGACAGCGAGCTTGAAGAGACCGGCACATTCCAAGGAATTAATCCGGGAAGGAGCAAGCCAAAGGGGAAGGTCATGCTGCCGGTGACATTTGGCAGCGAGCTCAACTTCAGGACTGAGAGAGTCACGTTCGACGTTGCCGATATCCCATTGCCCTACAATGGGATACTTGGCCGTCCAGCACTTGCCAAGTTCATGGCCGCCTCTCATCATGCATATAACATGCTGAAGATGCCAGGCCCGATAAGCGTCATTTCTATCCCCGGCGACAAGAAGGATGCCCTTATCTGTGCCGACAAGATCTACCGGGAAGCAGCAGCCGCGGCGGATCGCAGTCCACTTGCCGCTGAAGCTCCCGGGAGGAAGAAGACCAAGTCCGGCAAGAGTTCTGGTGCCCACTCCAGCAAGCGCACCTCTTCGGAGTGCTGCGCTGCCGCCGAGGACGCACCATCGAGCTCCACCGGCAAGCACAAGAAGACGATGGCAGTTCCGCCAGAGACGAAGAAGGTGTCCGCCAAGGAGGACGGCGCTGGTGGTACCTTCACCATCAGTGCCACACTCGGCCCCAATTAGGAAAGCGCGCTCGTTGCTTTCCTGCGGGCGAATGTCGACGTGTTTGCGTGGCAGCCGTCTGACATCCCCGGTGTTCCCAGGAAAGTGATTGAGCACCACCTTGCCGTCTGCCCTCATGCGCGGCCCGTCAAGCAGAAAATCAGGAAGCAGGCAGTGGAGCGCCAAGAATTCATTGCCGAAGAGATCAAGAAACTGGAAGCAGTAGGCCTCGTCAGAGGAGTGCTCCATCCCACGTGGTTGGCCAATCCTGTAGTCGTGCGCAAGGCAAACGGGAAATGGAGGCTTTGCATCGATTTTACCGATGTTAACAAAGCTTGTCCCAAAGACCCATTCCCTTTGCCGCGCATTGACCAGATTGTTGACTCCACAGCCGGATGTGATTTGCTTTCGTTTCTTGACGCATACTCAGGATATCATCAGATCTTCATGGCAGAAGAGGATGAGGAGAAGACCGCATTTATTACTCCATGTGGCACGTACTGTTTCGTACGGATGCCTTTCGGATTAAAAAATGCTGGTTCGACATTTGCAAGGGTAGTCCATATTGCTCTTGAGCCACAAATACACAGAAATGTGGAAGCCTACATGGATGATATAGTGGTCAAGAGCAAGGACAGAGCAACTCTGATTCAAGATTTAAGCGAGACCTTTGCAAATCTGCGCAAGATCAGCCTCAAGCTCAACCCTGAGAAGTGTGTGTTTGAGGTTCCCTCCGGCAAACTTCTCGGGTTCTTCGTGTCTCAGCGGGGGATTGAAGCCAATCCCGACAAGATCAAGGCCATTGAGCAAATCGAAGCACCGAAGCGCGTCAAGGATGTACAGAAACTTGCCGGTTGCGTGGCTGCTCTCAGCAGGTTTATCTCTCGGTCCGCTGAGCGCGCCTTGCCATTTTTCAAATCATTGAAAAAGGCGGGTCCAATGAAATGGACTCCGGAAGCGGAGGCTGCGCTGCAAGACCTGAAGAGATACCTGTCCTCCCCTCCAATACTTGTCGCACCTAAACCGCAAGAGAAGTTGCTGCTGTACATAGCGGCAACCAATCAAGTGGTTAGTGCTGCGCTAGTAGCAGAGAGGGAGGCAGATGATGAGCCAGCAACCGCGGCAAGCGCATCCAGCGACAAGTAGGGAGCTTCCCCGACAAGCTCTGGTCCCGACAAAGATGGATCTGCGCAGATGCACGAAGAGATACGGAAGAAGATGGTGCAGCGCCCAGTTTACTTTGTCAGCTCCCTTCTGCAGGGGGCTAGGTCAAGGTACTCCGGTGTGCAGAAATTGCTTTTCGGCCTTCTCATGGCCTCGAGAAAGCTGCGCCATTACTTCCAAGCACATGAGATCACAGTTGTCACTCGCTTTCCGCTGAAGAGGATACTGCAGAATCCAGAAGCGACAGGCAGGATTGCTGAGTGGGCACTGGAACTGTCAAGCTTTGGCCTCAAGTTTGAAAGCACTTCAACTATTCAGAGCAGAGCATTGGCAGAATTCATAGCAGAATGGACGGCAACGCCAGATGAAGAAATTCCAGAAACGAGCATCCCCGACAAAGAAGCAAGCAAAGAGTGGCTGATGTACTTTGATGGTGCCTTTTCGCTGCAAGGCGCCGGCGCTGGCGTGCTGCTTGTCGCACCCGCTGGAGAGCACCTCAAGTACGTAGTCCAGATGCACTTTCCCAAGGAGCAAGCAACAAACAATACTGCAGAGTATGAAGGCTTGCTTGCCGGTCTCCGGATCGCGGCAGACCTTGGGATCAAGAGGCTCATTGTCAGGGGTGACTCACAGCTCGTCGTCCGCCAAGTAAACAAGAGCTATCAGAGTCCGTTGATGGAAGCTTACGTTGACGAAGTGAGAAAGCTAGAAGAGCGCTTTGACGGCCTACAAATGGAGTACGTTCCGAGAGCTCAGAACGCCATTGCGGATGGCCTGTCAAAGTGCGCTGCACTTAAGCTACCTGTGGAACCAGGGACCTTTGTGCTCAAGCTGACTCAACCGTCCGTAACACCATCAACTGGACAAAGCAAGAAGAGGAAGTTGGTTCCTGGTGACTATTTGCCGGCAGAGCTTCCCGAAGCCGCCGCCAAGAAGGTCCCCAGGATCAACGCCAAGAGTGCTGAGGAGTAGACTGCTCCGGCAAGCCCCAGGGTTTGTTCCATTGAAGCAGAAGCTCCCGACGAGTTTTGCTCCGGCAAGCTTGTCGGGAAACGTCACGCTCCGGCAGAACCGCAGGTTCTTGCCGTAGAAGCGGATGTTCCCGCAGCAGTCCCCAAGATCAACGCCAAGACCGCTGAGGAGCAGCCTGCTCCGGCAAACCTCAGGGTTTGTTCCGTTGTAGCAGAAGCTCCCGACAAGTTTTGCTCCGGCAAGCTTGTCGGGGGACGTCACGCTCCGGCAGAGCCGCCAGCTCTTGCCATAGAAGCGGATGTTCCCGCGGCGACAGATTCGCCTTTAGTCCTTGTTGTCGAGCCACAAGCTCCAGCATGGGCACAGCAGATTGTCCACTTCCTTCAGACAGGAGAGCTTCCCGAAGAGCAAGAAGAAGCTGAAAGAGTAGCCCGGCAGTCAAGTATGTACCAGTTCGTCGACAAGACGCTGTACAGAAGAAGACTCAACGGTGTGAAATTGAAGTGTATTCCCCGGGAAGATGGACAAAAGCTGTTGGCAGAGATACACGGAGGCATATGTGGACACCACATTGGCGCAAGAGCACTTGTCGGCAAAGCTTTCCGGCAAGGTTTCTTCTGGCCAACAGCCCTCCAGGATGCAACTGCACAAGTAACCAAGTGTGAAGCGTGCCAGTTCCATTCCAAGCAGATACACCAGCCAGCTCAAGCTCTCCAGACGATCCCTTTATCCTGGCCATTTTCGGTCTGGGGGCTCGACATCCTCGGCCCTTTTCCCTGAGCTGTCGGGGGCTTTGAGTACTTGTACGTTGCAATCGACAAGTTCACAAAGTGGCCGGAAGTGGAACCAGTGAGGAAGGTGACCGCACAGTCAGTAGTCAAGTTCTTCAGGTCGATTGTCTGCCGCTTCGGGATCCCTAACAGGATAATCACCGACAACGGTACACAATTTACGAGCCGCACCTTCATGCAGTACATCCAAGACCTCGGCGCCAAAGTCTGCTTCGCTTCTGTTGCTCACCCAAGGAGCAACGGTCAAGCGGAGAGGGCAAATGCTGAGGTGCTACGCGGGCTCAAGACCAGAACTTTCGACAAGCTGCACAAGTGCGGAAGAAACTGGATCGAGGAGCTACCGGTGGTTCTTTGGTCGATCAGAACGATGCCAAATCGAGCCACTGGACAGACACCCTTTGCTCTAGTCTATGGAGCAGAGGCAGTTATCCCCACGGAACTCGTATACGGGTCACCTCGAGTGCTTGCTTATGATGAGCTTGAGCAAGAGCGGCTGCGGCACGATGACGCACTGCTCCTTGAGGAAGACCGTCTTCAGGCTGCTGTGCGAGCTGCTCGCTACCAGCAAGCTTTGCTCAGCTACCATAGCCGCAAAGTTAATGCCAGAAGTCTCGAGGAAGGTGACCTTGTTCTTCGGCGCGTTCAGTCGTCCAAGAATTCCAACAAGTTGACGCTGAAGTGGGAAGGCCCTTACCGGGTGAAACGAGTCACAAGGCCTGGCGCTGTCCGCCTTGAGACCGAAGATGGCACTCCGGTGAGCAACTCCTGGAACATCGAGCATCTTCGTAAGTTTTACCCATAAGGCGCGGTTGTCGGGCCCTGCCCGACAACCACCTTTCTGTACAAGTCTTGCCGCTGTTGCATGTAATCCTTTGTACAGAGCCAGGCATAGACCCTGAGCACCAGAGAATGAAGCGCTGCCACCCCGGGGTTATAGCATGCATGCTAGGTTGAGTCTCGTCCTTGGTTAGGGTTGATAGTGCCTAACAGCGCCTAACCCCTAGCTTAGAGGTCGAGTGTCCGTCCTTTTGCTTCTCTTTCGTTTGCAGGGCTCGCATATCCTGGCCGGACTGCTTGAGGACGAAGAGGAGAAGAAGGGCGCGCTGGCACCTAGGCCCCGGCAAGCCAGTCTTGATGGGGGCTGCGAGTGCCAAGATTCATCCCCGGCAAGCCAGAGTTGCTGGGGGCTGCGATATCAGATAAGTTTTCCATCCCTCTTCATGCATCCTCTTATGGATTGGGGAATGCGAAACCGCGTTTCCTCCCGAAAACTGCCGTGCTCTCTTAACTCTAGGCCCTGGGGCTCGTTCCCGGGGCCAAGTTCGGTCGTAGTCGCGGCAGCAAAGGGATGAAACGAGGAGGCCGCACCCACCTCGTTCCCGCCTCCGCCAAAGGCGTGGGAAAGGTCGAGCGACGTGGGAAGGCGGCAGGGCCTGTTGCCGGGAAATGAGATGTCTGTCCGAGAGATACCAAGGATTTGCTCCTTGGCGTGGGTTCAACCCGCGAGACAAATAACCCGGCAAGCATCCCTTTTTCATTAAAAAACATCCCACACAGGTACAGTCCATAGAGGATGAAAAACATGAAAGAGAGGATTATAAGTTATAGATACAGCTAAGGCCCGAGGGCTTACAGATTAAAAAGATAAGGTGCCCGTAATCCCTTTCTTGTCCCTCTTTTCAGGAGGTAGGTCAAGGAGACGAAAAAAGGAAAAGGAGCGCCAAGGCGAGCTACGGGTGCCAGAAGACACCAAGAGAACATCCCGCGGGCCGTCCAAAGGCTGGACGGTGATGGCGGCGCCGGGAGAAGGACGTGAAGGCGGAGCGGCAGGACGTCAGCACGCTGTCGAGGGCACCACGCCCTCGTACTCCGACCTGACGACCCTGTCGCTAGCCCTCTTCCCCTTCCGCGGCCTCCCTACGCCAGCCGCCCAAGGAGACGGCCCCGGGGAGTTCAAGGAGCCGGCGACGCGGGTGATGGGGTCGCCGGTGCCGCGCAAGACGGCGCCCGACACCTATCGGAGCCGCCATCCCGCCGCCCACCACCCTCACCATCACTGCCGCTCTCCTCCTCGTCACTCTCACTCGAGGGGGAGCCTTCGCTATCGGAGGAGCTGTCCACGCAGCACTTCGCCCGGGTGCCGAAGCACCCGAAGACCTTGACGGAGAGGAGATCGCCTTCCACCAGCTTAAAATGGAGGGTAAACCCCTCCATCAGGCTGTGGATACGGGCGAACGTCTTCCACCCTCGGTCAAGATACATCACATTAGGGGCTGGGAATACAACACGGACCCACGTGCCGCTGATCCCACAGCCCCTCATGTGTAGCCTCAGCGTCTCGGGCGGGTCCAGCTCCATCGCGCTCGCGAATGGAGCTGAGAGCCGGAGGCGAAGACGAGGCGCCCGGCGCAGCTTGACGAAGAACTCGCAAGGGTTGTCCCCTATATGGACCGCCGCGGGGGGAGGAGCCGCCGGCGGAGGCGAAGCTGGCGCGTCGCCCCGTCCGCCTCTTCCCCGAGCGCCTCGACCTCGTCCTCGTCCACGACCTCGCCCCCTCCCTCTTCCCCTTGTGGCTGGCTCTGCCGCCACGGGTGCGGGAGAGGGAAGGGTGCGCTGTCCGGCGGCGACCCTCGTCGCCACCGATGAAGGCCCATGATCCCCTTTCTCCATGGCGAATGAGAGAAAGGGGAGCAGAAATTGAAGAAAGGAGGAGATGAGAGGGTGCGGGCTTCGGTGCTCCCCTCCTGCTCCTTATAAAGGAGCGAGATGGGAGCCCGACCGCCCCGCTCAGCGAATCAAGACACGGGAAGAGCAGGGAGGCGGGGCCGACCCGCTGCCTCTACTCGCAACGGCCCGGCTTCCCGCTCCCACCGTCCACAACCCCAAGCGCATGGGAGCCGCGTGGCGGGGGTGCGAAACCGAGACGACGGATGAGACGGCCTCGCCCTACCCCGTGATCTCGGGGAGTGGGCGCCTCGGAAACCGCACACCGGCCTCGTCCAGTAAATGCGCCACGCCCCCACGCCTACCTCCGTTTGGAGAGGAGGGCGTGGGTCGTCCTCTTCATTATGGCCTGTCGCAGGCTCGTGGGGCTTAGCCCTGCCCACGCCTTCCGCATCACCCACAACGCCGCGTCTGACGCGAGCCGTTCTGGGCGTGCGCGGTGGAAGCGGAGAGATAAGCGGCGTGACCTAGGCCGCCCGTGCCCGTGCACTGTTTTGGGCCTGGCCCAACAGCGCTCGGCACCGTGTCTGGCCCAGGCCTGGGGGCTCCTGTCGGTGTACTAGAGTAGGGGTACCCTAGTACCCCGAACTTGTGCACGTGTAGTCGCAGCATCCCGCGGCAAGGCCTTGCCGGGTAACTGCCAAAATCCTCCGTGGTCCCTTTGAAGGCCATTGAAGAACGAAGTACTCAAACCAAGGCCCTGGCTGGAGGAGCTGGCCGGGAAGAAGACAAGGCCCCGGCAAGAGGAGCTTGCCGGGGAGGAAACAAGACCCCGGCAAGAGGAGCTTGCCGGGAAGGCCAACCGAGGCAGATCAAGAAAACTTGCCGCGGCGCACCGCGCGCTCCGGCAAGGCCCGGTGAGCGACAAGCTCTCGGACGCGACAAGACGACGGCCGCGGCAAGGCGCTTGCCGCGGCAAGTCCCCACTCCACGCCCGCGCTCCAGCACATCCACCCACGTGTCGCTCTGGGGCCCTCCCAAGCGCACGTGGCAGGAGGTTGCGCAGCTAGGGGCGTGCGTTGGCAAGAAGGCGCTGACAAGCTAACCATCGTGGCAAAACGGTGGCGTCCCTAGCGGTCCCTTTCGGTGCTGTCTAGGCGACACAGACGGGCATTTAATGCCCTTGTCCCCTGCCGTCAGGGGTAGGTATGATAACACTGTACAGGTAGCTGTACCTACCACCACTCTTCCATTTTTGCCCTCCGTTGCCCTATGTCGGTAACCCCTTGAGCATATAAAAGGAGGCCCGACGCAGCGTAGAAGGGGGTTAGCCATTTTTCCCACCCTCACGCTCGGGGTGAGCCATTTTCCCACCCTCACGCTCGGGGTGAGCCATTTTCGACACACTCACGCTCGGTCTTGCTAGTCGCCGGTGTGTACTGTAGCACGCCGCGCCCCCGAGCTAGAAATCAATACAATCCACAAAGCAGGAGTAGGGTTTTACGCATCCGTGCGGCCCGAACCTGGGTAAATCGCTCGCGTGCTTCGCCTCGATCTGCTCTTCGCGCAGCCTCCGCCCCCCGCCGAACCAAAAGGGACCCGACCCGCTGCCGGTCCCATAGGTGCCCGTGGATCAGCAACCCCGGCATTGATATTGTGGCGTCGAGTGGTATGCTCGGCCTGATCAAGGATACGAACGGGATATTCCTGATATGAGAGGTTATCTTGTAGATCAAGCGTTTCGTGGTCCACTCCACGGATAGGATCCACGAAGCAACGCCTGAGTTGGGAAACGTGGAAGACATCATGAACTCTGGAAAGATGCGGAGGTATTTCCAATTGGTAGGCAACTTCTCCTCGTTTGGCAAGAATGCGAAATGGTCCAATGTAACGAGGAGCCAATTTGCCTTTGATACCAAAACGATGGGTTCCCTTTAACGGAGTAACCCGAAGGTAAGCCTTCTCGCCGACTTCATAAGTCATGAGCTTATGTTTACGATCATATTGACTCTTTTGACGAGATTGGGCTGTTTTCAATTTCTCACGAATCACGCGAACCTGCTCTTCTGCTTCCTGAATCATATCCGGGCCAAAGAGTTGTCTTTCCCCAGTTTCTGACCAGTTAAGAGGCGTTCGACATTTTCGTCCATAGAGAACTTCGAAAGGAGCTTTGCCCAAGCTAGATTGATAACTATTGTTATAAGGAAACTCCGTGAATGGAAGGCATTTCTCCCAACCCATTCCGAACGAGATGACAGAAGCTCGGAGCATATCTTCCAGAATTTGATTGACTCACTCTACTTGACCACTTGATTGAGGATGGAAGGCGGTGGTAAAAGAGAGGCGAGTCCCCATAGCATTTTGGAAACTTTCCCAAAAGCGAGAGGTGAAGAGACTCTAACGGTCTGAGTTAATTTCCAATGGGACACCATGAAGAGATACTATTCGGGAGATGTATAAATCGGCTAGCTGGCTAGCGGTGATACTCTCACGGACAGGTAGAAAGTGGGCTACTTTGGAAAGACGGTCGATCACGACGAAGATGGCATTATTCCCTCTCTTGGTCCTGGGAAACCCAGTAATGAAATCCATACTGATTTTATCCCATTTCCACTCAGGAATAGCCAATGGTTGAAGGGTGCCAACAGGCCGTTGATGCTCTGCTTTAACACGATGACAAACGTCGCAATTAGCAATGTATTGAGCAATTTCTCTCTTCATCCTAGTCCACCAAAACCTCTGGCGTAGGTCTTGATACATTTTAGTACTACCAGGATGAATGGTGAGAGGGGATTCATGAGCTTCCTTAAGGATCAACTGGCGTAAATGTGGTTTCTTGGGAACCACCAAGCGGTTCTCGAAGAAGATAGCACCTCGCTCATCCATGGAAAAACATTTAGCAACTCCGCTAGCGATGTTTTCCTTAATCCGGGATATGCCCTTATCATACCGCTGGGCGGTTATGATCTGATCCATAAGATTAGGCTTCACCACCAGGGTGGATAGGAATCCTCGAGGAACAATGTGAAGATTAAACTTACGAAATTCCTCATGGAGAAGTGGTTGACTTTGTTGTAACATCAGGTTGTTACAATAGGATTTACGACTTAGTGCATCAGCCATGACATTGGCTTTGCCTGGGGTCTAAGTTATTCCTAAGTCGTAATTCGAGATCAACTCGACCCAACGTCGTTGCCTGAGATTCAAATCTGGTTGGGTGAAGATATATTTCAAACTTTGGTGATCGGTGAAGATCTCGCAACGATTACCGAGGAGGTAATGTCGCCAAGTTTTAAGTGCATGGACTACAGCTGCAAGCTCTAGATCATGTGTGGGATAATTTTCCTCATGTGGGTGTAATTGCCGTGAAGCATAGGCAATTACCTGATGATCTTGCATGAGTATGCAACCTAGTCCTTATCGCGAGGCGTCACAGTAGATAATAAAGTCCTTGGAGAAATCTGGTGGTACCAGTACGGGAGCAGATGTTAGGCGTCTTTTCAGTTCCTGAAAGCTGAACTCACACTGTGGAGTCCACTCAAACTTTTTATCTTTCTTGAGGAGTTCAGTTAGAGGTTTAGCAACCTTGGAGAAATTCTCGACGATGCGGCGGCAGTAGCTTGCTAAGCCAAGGAAGCTCCGAACTTGCTTGACCGTCTTAGGTGGAGTCCAATCAAGGACATCTTGAACTCGCTCGGGATTGATAGAAATACCCTTACCAGAGATTACATGGCCTAGATAGGTCACTTCTGGCAACCAAAATTCACACTTGGAGAATTTGGCATAAAGGCGATGCTCTCGAAGTTTCGTCAATACCAGCCTTAGATGTTCGGCATGTTCCTCTTCATTCTTGGAGTAGATGAGTATGTCATCGAGGTATACTATGACGAATTTATCCAAATACTCCATGAAGACCGAGTTCATTAACCGAGAGAAAGTGGCTGGGGCATTGGTTAGACCAAAGGACATAACGGTGTACTCGTATTGGCCATAGCGAGTAACAAAGGCCGTTTTGGGAATGTCCCCGTTTCTGATTTTGATTTGATGGTAGCCCAACCTCAAATCCATCTTGGAAAAGACTGAGGATCCAGCGAGCTGATCATACACATCGTTGATCCTGGGAAGTGGATACTTGTTCTTGATAGTGACCAAGTTGACAGGTCGGTAATCTACAACCATTCGATCCGTTCCATCCTTCTTCTTGGCGAAGAGGACGGGGCAAACCCAAGGAAAGGAACTAGGACGGATGAAAACCTTTTTCAAGGACTCATCGAGTTGGTTCTTAAGCTCGGCTAGTTCTAAGGGTGCCATCTTATAGGGTCTTCTAGAAATTGGAACGGTTCCTGGAACAAGGTCTATCACAAACTCGACATCCCTGTCAGGTGGAACACCTGGCAGTTCTTCTGGAAAGACATCCGGAAAGTCTCGGACTACCGGAACGTCCTCAAGGTCTGGAAGGGGGTTGGCATTTAGGGAGTAAAGCTGGCGCTTGGCCACTCGAGTTAAGACATTGACTGTCTTGCCTGATGGGTGAGTAAGTTGAACGGTTCTAGTGGCACAATCAATCTTAGCATAATGAGCTGACATCCAGTCCATACCCAAGATGATGTTTATGTCCGAGGACTTGAGAGCTATTAAGGATGCAAGGAAGACAAGTCTATCGACAAGAATTTCGTTCCCATGGCTTACTCTAGAAGTTTGCCATCTAGAGCCAGGGGTTTGAATTTCCATGGTAGCGGCCATGTCACAGAATGTCGTGTTATGCAATCGAGCATAGTTCTCGGATATGAATGAATGAGATGCTCCAGTATCGAAAAGAACAGATGCCGGATGGCAATTAACAAGGAGCGTACCAAGGACGACGTTAGGATCCTCATGAGCCTCCTCGGCCGAAACATAGTTAACATGGCCACGTGCAGTGGAGACCGGCTTGGCGTAGATTGTCTTTCCCACTGGCTTACCACGACCAACGGACTTTCCAGACTGATTAGGGTTGTTGTTCTGAGGACACTCTCGGCTATAGTGACCCGGCTTTCCACACTTGAAACATGTCACAACATTGGGGCGTGGAGCAGCATTAGCAACGGGGCCACCATAGGGTTTGGGCGGTGCAAACTGCTGGTTGGGACGAGGCGCCTCAAAGGATGGCCTCGGAATGAACCTGGGTGGCAGTGCCGTGCTTGGAATCCACACCCAACGCTTCTGAGATCCAGAGCCGGATGAAGAGCCGAAATCACGGGAGTGCTTGCATGAAGCGTCATAATCAATTTGGCCTGTCTCAGCACTGATGGCTTTATTGACCAACTTCTGAAAGGAGGTGCACTCGTGCAGACAAAGATCGCGGCGAAACTCAGGGCTAAGTCCCTTGCGGAACCTTGCCTCCTTCTTAGCGTCGGTAGATACTTCTTCAGGAGCATAACGTGCCAGATTCCCAAATTCACGACTATATGCATCCATAGTCAGTCTTCCTTGGGTGAAATTGCAGAACTCCTCCCTCTTGCGATCTATGAGACCTTCCGGAATGTGATGCTCACAGAAAGCCTCACTGAATTCAGCCCAAGTAGTGATTTGGCCGACCGGGCGCATGGCTTCAAAATTTTCCCACCAAAGGCTAGCAGGGCCTTCGAGGTGATAGGCAGCATAAGTAACCTTATCAGCTTCGGCTACGTTGGCAGAACATAGCTTGTGGGTGATGCTGCGAAGCCAGTCATCCGTGTCGAGGGGCTCGACGGAATGGTTAAACTTTGGTGGGTACAGCTTGATAAAGTCATTGATTGACACCAAGTCATTTCGCTGATGGCGTGCAGTGTTCTGCTCAATCCGCTCCAACAAGCGGTTAGTCTCACGCTTGTTTCTTTCCGCCTCCAGCATCACTTCGGCCAGAGAAGGCGGGTGAGGTAGATTTTCACCCCTAACTGCACTAGCTTCCCCCTGCTCTGGGGCAGCAGGGTTGCTACGGGTGTTGACCATCCTAGGGGAAAACAAGACAACGGTTTAGATAAGGATGGCACAAACTTAGCAAGGAAGTGCAGCATGTAATGGATAACACGGAATGCAGAGATGTTCATCCGTATGTCATGGTAATATAGAACTGCCATATATATACCAACGGTTATACATACCATACATAGTTTAGTACAAGCCCAGGCTACAGTACAACTATGATGAAAGACGTTACATCTCATCGGAGGCATTCCAAGCTCCTATACATTATTTTTCTACACCTCCGGTATTGATTACACACAAAGTCATATTCCACAAGTCACGCAGGACAGTGGAGATACAACTATTACAATACTAGTGATACTACTACTAACTCAGACAACTCCGTAGTAGTCCTCATAAAAGTCACCTCCATAGCCTGGAAGTTCAACGTGATCATCCGGGAACAGACGGTCCTGAGGAGCTTGTGGACCAAAGGGGCTAGGATGAGGTCTTGGACCAACAAACGGTGGCCTGTGGGGACCACAGGGTGGGGTGATGCCTCCCACATCATGCCAATCCACCATGTCTGGCAGAGCAGATCTCACAGGATACAGATCCCTTGTATCCATACATCCAGCTTGCACCGCAGGTGCAAACCGAGTCAAAGTGGCCCAATGATCAACACGGGTGTTGAAAAGCTCCAGCCTCAAGGCCAGATTCTCTCGGTCCTTATCCTCGAGCATCTCGGCAGTGGTACGAGTTAGTGAGTCCTCCTGAGTGGAGTCAACATAGATAGCCTGGAGATACCCTTGCGCTCCCGGAAGTGAAGCTGGCATGTAACGGAAGTCGGTGTTCCGAAGCAGGCCAGTCCGGACTCGCATGATGGTCATCTTGGAATAGGTAACATCATGCACAGCCATCTCAACAGTAACCCCGAGTCCATAGGAACAGTGGAGGGGCTCGGTAGATCTAGGATAAGAAGGAAATATCCTGACGGTGCAGAAATATTGGCTTTGATTAAAGTCTCGGAACTACTCTTCGACAGTGTATTCGGGATACCAATGGTAACCCATCTCGATCATTACCCGGACTAACATAGCAGTATGACCGGGCACATCAAGGCACCGGGTCAGGTGAACCACTTGGTTTTGAGCACGAGTGGCCATCTGAAAGCACAACCACAATGCAAAGACATTAGAATTTCTAGGGAAAATTGGACAGCATAACAGCTGTAAATGCTCAGAAAAAGATTTGAGACATCCACAACAGTTTGCAATACCACTCAACAACATCATATCAAGGTTCTGATTCAACTAGAAACATACTAAAAGTAGTAGAAACTGTACTGAGGCTTGTAACAACAATCCTATAAGCTACTACGGATTAGTAACACATGAACCTGACAGAAGAAGAGAGCCTAGTCCTTAACCCACGTTGAATGAGAAGAGAATGACTCAGATCAGAGGGCATAAGGTAAAGGAGTAAAACAGCCTTACGTTCCCTCCCACAATCAATTCCCCTACATATAAATAAAGCATTTCTCGACTCGACATCGACCAGTTTGGCTCAACGAACCTACAGGCAGTCCGACTCAGATGCCAACGCTGTCAAGACCCCGATTCCATATCACATCGATCAAGCCGGTAACACCTCATATCACATTGCGGCCTCACGCACGGTATCCCATGGGTGTCGCCTTACCATGGCCCGGGACCGTTTGCACCTTTTGGCTCACGTATATGATAGTGTCGCTAGCATCCATATGACAAAGAACCCGGGCCGACATGGCTAGTCGTGAACCCAAAGCGGCACAGACCTATGGAGACAGGCATACATGAATCACATCGAACATGTCGGTCATCAGCGAGTGAATCCGGGCTGTAGCACTAGGCTAACAGGACTCCGGGGAGCCCAGGCTGTAGCAGGCTAGGCAGGACTCCGGATGTCACCGCGTGACATTTCCCCGAAGGGACAGACATAGGAACAAGGTGAAACACATGCCGGCCAGTCAAGTGTCCAGAGCAGTAGTACTGGGCTAGCAGGACTCTGGTGAACCGGGCTGTAGCGGACTACTATCGCTCAGGAAGCACTAGACTACATTTCCCCATGTGAGAGGCTGCCAAGGATAAACAACTAGATTGTCGGATCCCGCTCATACCGAGCATTTCAATCATACACACAATATGCCCGATATGAGTGCATACAACATGGCATCACAACAAAACTCTACAACTCAAGTACTTTATTTAAAGGCTCCAGAGAGCCATACATAACATGTTCATACAGGTAGGGGTCACATGACCCGACACTCAAGTCATACAATCATACAAGCACAAGCGGAAGCAACTAGTCTGAGTACAGACACTAGAAAGAAAGAAGGCTTCTCGAAGCCTGTCTATCTACATAGGGCCCTCCATGGCCAGGATCACCACCTGGGTGGCTAGTCACTCGTCGACATCAAGGTCTACGTAGAACCCATCGGAGGGGGCGGTGTTGTCGTCTGAAAATAGTAATTAAGCAAACATGAGTACAAAGGTACTCAGCAAGTCTTACAACAGAACCTACTATAAATGCTCATTCTCAAGAAGGTGGTGGAGTTATTGCAGCAAGCCAGCTTTGACTCTTGGCTAAGCTATCCTACGAGACTCCACTAGTAAAATAGTTTTCGCACACGAGTCCACTACTCACCAACACAATACTCCACCGGGTATCCTCCCTCGTGATCCTACGAGAGGGCCATCCTCGGTACTCACACTTATCTTGAGTCTTTTAGTAGTAACCATTAACTTGTCTATGAACTGTATAGGCAACAAAGTAGTCCTTTACCGCGGACGCGGCTATTCGAATAGATGATGTTAACCCTGCAGGGGTATACTTCTTCATACACGCTTTCACCACTTACCGTCGTTTACACGACATGTACTCGGCAACCTTCAAGCGGAAGCGCAACGAGGGTGTCGGCCACGGCCTACCTAAACACTTAAGTCTCTAGTCCAGGTTTATCGCCTATTCAGGTTCCATCCGCAGGGAGTCCGGCTGAGGTTTACACATATGGCCCCGAACGATGTGAACAGGGTCCCGAGACGCCAAACGGGCGCCTGGCATACCCGGCCACGGTGTATCTACCGCAACATAGCCCACCCCTAGGGTCAGCGCTACGCATGGCCGCCAACACATAACCTACAAACACCAAAAACTATTTGCAACTCCTCGACAGAGTACTAGGGTGATTAAGAAGCCGAGAGGGTCAATTAAGGATCCCAATGCATGGTAGTAGCTGATACTTAAAATCACACATACAGATCTCAGTTCTTAGGGACGACCTCAATGAAACAACCCACCATGTACTCCTACATGGCCTCTCATCGATACCTTTACCAATTCATGTTCAACACATCCCTCACATTACCGACATAAACATTTCACTCTAGCCCATCACCCGGATGAACCAGACCTGACACAACTCTAAGCATAGCAGGCATAGCAAGGTAGGAATCACATACATGGCTCAATCAACTCCTACACATGCTAGTGGGTTTCAACTAGTTAGTGTGGCAATGACAGGTCATGCAGAGGATGAGGGTTCAACTACCGTAGCACACAACAGTTTGAATCGCGTTGTCTTAATGCAGTAAACAAGAGCATAAGCGATAACATGGGATTGTATCAGAATGATCAACGGGTTGCTTGCCTGATGTAGTGGTAGTAGGGTACTGCCCTTCAGACGGATACTCGGGGTTATCCTCGGAGGCAGAACCTACCACAAAAGACACACCGAAACATAATCAACACATGACAATATGCAACAATATGATGCATGCCATGACATGGCAGAAATGAATGTGTCTTGGCCTAATGCAAGCTAAAACAGGAAGGAATGAACTCATTTGAATCAAAGATTCAAATGTTAGCTCATTTAACATGGCCTTATTAGTGCATTATCTTATTCTGCTTAAACAGCTAGGTTAACTTGTTTTTTCATGCATGAAACCATTACAGATGGATAGATTGAATTTTTCTGATCATTTTTCATATATAAATTGTTTGATTTGGAGCTATGGTTGATTTTCTATGATTTTTAGAAGTTTTGGCTATTTTCTAGAATTTCCTATATAAGAATAATTCCAGTAATTGAATTAATGCGTCACCATGACATAGGAGTGACATCAGCGGTCAACTGGGTCGGCCAGGTCAAACCTGACTGGTGGGCCCTGTCTGTCAGTGACTCAGCTAACTAGCAGGATTAAATTAACACTAATTAACTGTCAGTGGGGCCTGGGCCCACATGTCAGTGACTAAACTAATTAAAATTAGTTAGTATTAATCCTAAACTAATTAACAGGCCAGCCCCACCTGTCATAGGCTTAGGGGGAGGTCAACTTGGGCCCACATGGGGTCAAACAGGGTCAACTCGCTGGCGTTTAGCCGCCGGCGAGGCCAGACGCGGCGGAGCAGCGCGGGGTTTGCACTCCGGCGACCAAAAGGACGGCGGAGACCATCTACGTGATGCGGGGAGGGAGCCACGTCGAGTGGTGGCAGTGGGTGGAGTTGGGGTGGCCGGAAACGTCGCCGGCGACGAGTTTGGCGGCGGCCGGATCTCGGGTAAGGTTGAACTAGTCGCTAGGGTGCACGGGGAGGCGCGTGGTTTGGTGCGTTGGGCTCCTGGGGGTGCGGTAGGGCTAGTGGATAGGGTGGAGGGGCCATTGGGTGGCCGGAGCCTCGTCGGCGACGAGCTCCACGGCGGTGCGTGCGGGTGATCTACGTGCAGTCGCATACGGGGCTCGAGAGAGGGAACGGAGAGGGTGGGGAGGTGATTGAGCTCACGGTGTCACATCGAGGCAGTCGGCGAGGTCGGGGACAAGCTGATGCGGCGGGGACAGCGAAGGGGATCTCCGGTGGCCGGAGTTGAGGACGAGCTCGGTGCAGCGTGTCCGGGGCGAGTGAGCGCTCGGGGCTAGACCTACTCGATGTAATCGACGACGGCGGAGCTCGTGGACACGATGGCGCGGCGCGAGGACGACGGAGGGCGTGGCTACGACGACGGTGCGGCGATAGGGGCGTCGGCCATGGTGGGGAACGGCGAAGGGAGAGAGGCAGGGGGAATGGCGTGTCCAGGGGCTTCGGTGTGCGACGTGGACGCGTCCAGGCTTCCAGGGGCGTGGGCGGCAAGCAGGTGGCGCCGTGGCGAGCTCAGGCACGCCGGCGTCACCTCCCTGCCTGCCTGGCGGGGAAGAAGCAGCTGGCTGGCGCGGGCCAGCACAGTGCTAGGCCGCCAGGTGGGCCGGCTGGTAGGTTAGGTGGGCTGCGCCAGGTATTTTCCTCTCTCTCTCTCTCTCTCTCTCTCTCTCTCTCTTTCTTTCTGTTTTTTTATTTATTCTATTATTTCTGTAGCTTCAGGGCTTTATTAAAAATGCCAGGCATTTCCATAAATCATAAAATTAATCATGGCTACTGCTTAGAATATATCCAACAGCAAACATTTTAGTTTATGATTATTTGAGCATTTAAACTATTTTATAGCATTTAAATGCCCAAATGCAAATACTATAAGAATTAATCCAATGACCTTAAGATGTCCTAGAAAAATGTGCACCATTTTTGTCAAAGGTTTTAACCCAAAACAAAAAGGGTGGGCTTTTTAGAAGGGCATTTCAGGTTCATTGAAAAAGTTTTTAGTAAACCCTAGTTGTTCCAGGGGGGTGCTGGGGGTTCTATCATCCCCATTTCAGTTTTCTGGGAATTTAAGCATGATGCACATGTTCAACCAATCCTTATGCATGACTAACACAGGGGTGTGACAACAAAACACTAGGCATAAGGCCGAGCCTTCCACCCTTTACCAAGTATATAGATGCATTAATATAAATAAGAGATATTGTGATATCCCAACATATCCATGTTCCAAACATGGAACAAACTTCATCTTCACCTGCAACTAGCAACGCTATAAGAGGGGCTGAGCAAAAGTGGTAACATAGCCAAACAACGGTTTGCTAGGTAAGGTGGGTTAAAGGCTTGACATGGCAATATGGGAGGCATGATATAGCAAGTGGTAGGTATTGCGGCATAGCAATAGAGCGAACAACTAGCAAGCAAAAATAGAAGTGATTTCGAGGGTATGGTCATCTTGCCTGAGATCCCGCAATGAAGAAGAACGAGTCCATGAAGAAGACAAACAGACAAAGTCGAACGAATCCTCACAAATGCGACGTTATAGGAACTACCCCGCAGAAGCAACACCGGAAAGAAGCAAACCACATGGTAAACAACCATCACATAATCATGGCATGATGCACAACCAAGTATGATGCATGTCCGGTCTAAAGAGGCATGGCATGGCAAAGTGCACAAGCAAAACTACAAGTTAAGTGGAGCTCAATATGCAACGAGTTGCATATTGACAAAACACCAAAACAATTATTTAGTTCTCTCCTGTTTAAGTACTCAACAAAATTAAATGTTGGTTAGCATGGCAAGATGTGAAGCACAATTAAACTAACTATCTAGTCAAGTTTAAATGAGGCCGAAAATAACAAACAACAATTCCGGAAAATCCTCATGTGCATATTTTTAGGTTTGGTACTGTTCTGCCCTAAACCATATTTTAGAGTTATTATATATGCAACATGAGTGCACCATGTTAAACTAGGCATTTTTCTACCCCATTTACATATAAAGTTTGTTAGGTTTGGAGCTACAGTTATTTAGTTATGAATTAAATCATTTTAACATGGCAATTAAGCAAATAAATAGAAACAGCAGTTTAAACATTTTAAACATGGTTGAAAGTTGGATATTACGAAACTAGAAAAAAAATCTAAGCAAGTTACATATATAAAACATTTTTAACCGATGCACGGTTTGTGACAAATTATATGCATGAAGTTAGAGGGTTTTTCTGTAAAACTACAATTCCCTGGAAAGATGACAAAATCGCCAGTGACAAGAAAATAACATTGTCGGGCCGAAACTGAGTTGTACTGGGCTGAGGGGAGTTGCTCGCATGGGCCTGCGATGCCTAGCTGGGCCAAGCCGGGGAAAGGTAGGCCGGCTCCTGGCCCTTGCGCGAGGCGCTGGTCAGCGAGGCAGCGACCGAGCTGCTGCTGCTCGATGCAGAGGCGAACCCCATGGTGGCGCCCATGCCTGATGGTGGAAGATGGCAATGGAACTCGAGGGCGGACGACGGCGACATGCGGATGGGCGGATCTGGTCCCTTGGAGGCGTGGGGTCGCGGATCCGGCCGGCGGCGCCTGCTGCGCGGCTCCATGGCGCTCGGCTGCTACTGCCGTGACGGGGAGAGAGGAAGGTTAGAGAGAGAGAGAAGAAGGGAGAAAGGGAATGGACAGTGGGGCGACGCGACCTGGGTCCAGCAGGGTTGCCGCGGTCGCCGGCGGCGGCTGGCTCCGGCGAGGCTGTCGACGGGTTGTGGCACTCGGGGCCGAGGTGAGGAGGCAGTTGCCTCTACGGGAGGATGAGGGAGGCGAGGCAAGCACTCCCGCGCTGCGGGCGACGACGTGGTTCCAGGCCCGGGCGGGCTCCATATGGGCTTGGCGGGCCTGCGGTGAAGTGGGGCGCGAGGAGGACGTGTGGAGGCTTCCGATTGGCTGCACACGATAGCTGGCGGCGGCCTGGCCTATGGGACAGCGCCAAGTGGCGGAGAGGAGGTGGCCAGCGCCGGATTACAAGGAGAAGGTGGGAGGTGGCGGCGGCTGATGATTTGGGGGCGCTGAATTCGATGAGGGGGGATTAGCTGCTGCCCAAAATGGCAAAGATGAGGTTTAAATAGGAAAGGGGGGGTTAGGATTAGGGTTAGGAGGGGGTTTTCATCCGTTTTCAGACCGTCCGATCACCATCGGATGGTCCTAGAGCGGACAAGGCTAGGTCGATGGACTAGGTGGGCTGTGTAGGAGGGTTGGGCTGAGAGGAGAGAAGAGAAAGCTGCCCGGCATGGGTTTTCAAAGACCAAAAACGTCCGACGTTCGACCGACTATAATGCCGCTATATGTTTAATGGTTGGGCTATCAAACGAACTTCTAATGCGATGAAACTTGGCAGGCGACCTAATGATAACATAACAACACCACATGCGAACTTTCAACCCATTCCGAGAACATTTTTCCGCCACTTATAAAATACTATTTCGGACGTGCCGCGGGCGCGTGCAAGTGTGTCTTGGCTCAGAATGGACAACGGACGGAACTAGGGAACCCGGACGAATGCCAGTTTTGAAAACATGATGATGCAATGCATATGATGACATGACAAGATGCAACATGCAAGCGAATGACAAGGCAACAACAGCGAATAACTGGAAGACACCTGTCGCGTCGGTCTCGGGGCGTTACAACACTCCACCACTACAAGAGGATCTCGTCCCGAGATCTAGGATGGCATCGGAGGGAAACAGAAGAGGAAGAGAAGAGGTAAAACTAAGTTGCTTCCTTGACAAATGAGTGAAACCAAAGAACCTTGCGAGGTTGAACAAATTGAAAGAAAGAATACAACGAAGATGAACAAAGTTGAAAACACTCCGTTAGAAAATAGGAACAAGGAACATTACGGGAACCTTGTAGGTTGAAAGACACGAGAAAAGGGTTGTAATAGACAAGAAGTACATGAAAGCACTCTGGTTGAAACGAGATGTACATGGAACGATAAAGATCAATTACGACACACTCCGGTTGGAAATGGAAGGCATAGAATATTAACTTGACAAGATGAGAGGATACTTGGTGAAATCAACAACACACTGCCTCTGGAACTATTGAAAGAATGGCACAAGGGGCAAGAACGATTTTAGACAGCACTCCGTTTGAGAAGGGAGGCAAAACTTGACAGAATGGGAAGAACTTGAAAAGAGGGCACGACACTCCGGTTAAATGGATAAGCACGAAAAGAACATGATCTTTGACAAAACGAGATGATGGGTGAATATAGCAACAATACAATGCCTCCAGAATGAATGTAAGAATGGAATCAAAAGAACGGAGGAGAAAACCACATCTTCTGCCTCAAATGAGCTTGAAAAAGGATCTTTAGGAGAAGAGTCGAACGGAGTTGTTGGAAAACCACCAACGAAATGAATAAGCTTGTAGTGGGCTTATGGAAAACTTCTCAAAATTATGAGGTGAAATTATGCCACTACATAAACAAAAGATTGGATTGATATCCCCAAGGAGACGAGAAACTTATTACACCAGGGGAATAAATGAAGAGTTTGGATCATTTATAAGCACCATAAATCGCAACAATCCTTAGGGAAAGCTTTAGGTGAAATATAACCCAAGATAATTCCAATGAAGAGATTGATGGGCTGCAAAGCATCTCATGAATGAATTGAAAATGATGGGTTTACAATATGTCATCCCGGACAACTTGTGAATCTTGAAACACCAAGCAATTGTCAAAAATGACATAACACCACCTCAAAAGATAAGGTAGAACGAATTTCACTTAGGAATGCAAGATGAAGAATACATGAGCTCCTCTGAAAAGAATCTCGATGAACGCTTCGTGGCTTAGAAAATAAGCCGGAAACAAACATATGATAGATCCCATATCGTATCATGTGTCTGTTGGAAAGATATCCTACGATATACTTGAATTCCCACTTATAAACTCTCGAAACTTTTTGGTTATGCAATCAGGTGTTGGGGATACAGGGGAAGCATAATATCTCACCCAAACTAACAATTCCTACATCCAGATGTATCCATCCTTCAACACATAACCAAGAAACCTTCGAAAATCATTTACCTCAACCTTCCAAAAGCATTCGTTATACGAGTTATGGCAATACTCCCGAACTTCCGCCCCAGTACTGGGTGGCGTCGAGGTTATCTAACCAACAACTGCATAAAAGAGATTTTTGATGTCGGCGAACTCAGGTATTCCAGAACTGCAACGATAAAATTGTGATTACAACATCACGGAGCTCAACTCCCCGGGACACTACCACAACCCCTAAATGTCAGGAGGTACCAAGAACAATGTTCTCGTCACAAGACTATCGGAACGATTCCAAGATACCCGCGTGATCCTAAAAAAAATTCGTGAAAATTTGAGGAGAGAAGAGTCAAAACTTCTACGTCAGGAAGCCTCACCAGAGCGATGAAGGGACTGAGAAGTAAAAAGGATCCTACTCTCCGATATATATAATCCTAAGACTCAAAACATTTTGTTCTAGACTCAACAACGTCAGCGATTCGATCAAGCAAGGGGCTCCTAAGTCGGGGATGGCTCTGATTACCAACTTGTTACACCCACGATGCGGCTATATCTCCCACGTGTCGGGGCACGACCTAGAGGCATAGCCGCATGGTAGGCTTGTCACAAGAGGGGTAATCTTCACACATCCCATGTACTGAATAAGAAAGGGATAAAGAGTTGGCTTACAATAGCCACTTCACACAAATACAAGTTAAACATACATCGTCCAGAATACAATCAAGGTCCGACTATGGAACCAAAATAAAAGAATAAAACCCCAAATGCTAGATCCCCGATCGTCCCAACTGGGCTCCACTACTAATCAATAGGAAACGACATAACACTCGAACAAGATCTTCATCGAGCTCCCACTTGAGCTTGGTTGCGTCATCTACACTGGTATCCTCGGCACCTGCAACTATTTGGAAGTATCTGTTAGCCATGAGGACTCAGCAATCTCACACCCGCGAGATCAAGACTATTTAAGCTTATGGGTAGGAAAGGGTAGTGAGGTGGAGCTGCAGCAAGTGATAACCCACAAGTACAGGGGATCGCAACAGTTTTCGAGGGTAGAGTATTCAACCCAAATTTATTGATTCGACACAAGGGGATCCAAAGAATATTCTCAAGTATTAGCAGCTGAGTTGTCAATTCAACCACACCTGGAAACTTAATATCTGCAGCAAAGTGTTTAGTAGCAAAGTAATATGATAGTAGTGGTAACGGTAACAAAAGGTAATGATAGCAAAAGTAATGTTTTTGGTATTTTGTAATGATGGTAGCAATAGCAACGGAAAAGTAAATAAGCGAAGAACAATATGTGGAAAGCTCGTAGGCAATGGAACATTGATGGAGAATTATGCCGGATGTGTTTCATCATGTAACAGTCATAACCTAGGGTGACAAAGAACTAGCTCCAATTCATCAATGTAATGTAGGCATGTATTCCGAATATAGTCATACGTGCTTATGGAAAAGAACTTGCATGACATCTTTTGTCCTACCCTCCCGTGGCAGCGGGGTCCTATTGGAAACTAAGGGATATTAAGGCCTCCTTTTAATAGAGTACCGGAACAAAGCATTAGCACATAGTGAATACATGGACTCCTCAAACTATGGTCATCTCCGGTAAGTATCCCGATTATTGTCACTTCGGGGTTAACGGATCATAACACATAATAGGTGACTATAGACTTGCAAGATAGGATCAAGAACTGTCATATATTGATGAAAACATAATAGGTTCAGATCTGAAATCATGGCACTCGGGCCCTAGTGACAAGCATTAAGCATAGCAAAGTCATAGCAACATCAATCTCAGAACATAGTGGATACTAGGGATCAAACCCTAACAAAACTAACTCGATTACATGATAGATCTCATCCAACCCATCACCGTCCAGCAAGCCTACGATGGAATTAATCACGCACGACGGTGAGCATCATGAAATTGGTGATGGAGGATGGTTGATGATGACGATGGCGATGGATTCCCCTCTCTGAAGCCCCGAACGGACTCCAGATCAGCCCTCCCGAGAGGTTTTAGGGCTTGTCGGCGACTCCGTATCGTAAAACGTGATGAATTCTTCTCTCTGATTTTTTTCTCCCCGAAAGCAAATATATAGAGTTGGACTTGAGGTCAGAGGAGCTCCAGGGGGCCCACGAGGTAGGGGGCAGGCACGCCCCCCACCCTCGTGTACAGGTGGTGGGCCCCCTGGTCTCCATCTTTTGCAAGAATTTTTTATATTTTTCGAAAAGGTGTTCCGTGAAGTTTCAGGTCATTTCGAGAACTTTTGTTTGTGCACATAAATAACATCATGGTAATTCTGCTGAAAACAGCGTCAGTCTGGGTTAGTTCCATTCAAATCATGCAAGTTAGAGTCCAAAGCAAGGGCAAAAGTGTTTGGAAAAGTACATACGACGGAGACGTATCAACTCCCCCAAGCTTAAACCTTTGCTTGTCCTCAAGCAATTCAGTTGACAAACTGAAAGTGATAAAGAAAAAAATTTACAAACTCTGTTTGCTCTTGTTGTTGTAAATATGTAAAGACAGCATTCAAGTTTTCAGCAAAGATTATGACTAACCACATTCACAATAACGCTTAGGTCTCAAGTTTACTCATATCAGTGGCATAATCAACTAGCGAGCAATTATAATAAATCTCGGATGACAACACTTTCTCAAAACAATCATGATATGATATAACAAGATGGTATCTCGCTAGCCCTTTCTGAGACCGCAAAACATAAACGCAGAGCACCTTTAAAGATCAAGGACTGACTAGACATCACTAGTGCAGAACCGGGCAATAGCACCGGTTCGTAAGGCCCTTTAGTGCCGGTTCCATAACCGGCACTGAAGTGTGGGCACTAAAGGCCCCCCCCTTTAGTACCGGTTCAGCACGAACTGGTGCTAAAGGGCAACCACGTGGCACGAGCCAGCTCCGGGGGCCGGGAGCCCTTTAGTACCGGTTGGTAACACCAACCAGTACTAAAATGTTTGGGGGGGTTTTTGGTTTTATGATTTCTTTTTCATTTAATTTTGTGTTTTCCATTTTAATTCTTTTTCGTTTGCTGGTATTTTACGATACTACACATTGTACACATTATGCATATATATATATATATATATAAATAGAATTTCTAGTAGAACCAATCATATACATATCATCAATGTCTCACAAACCACCATATTAATTCACACATACACACATGTATAGCTATATAGAATTTCTCCTACATATGCATGTTGCCTTCGGAGCCAGTGGTATTAGCCTAATTTGTGCCTTCAGAGCACGATGAAAATTGGAACTGGTTCATGACCTGGTCGATGGGGGCGGTAGTGGGTAATAGTATTCTCCCTTTGGATTTATGATCTGGTCGAGCAAAAATCCCGCTATTTCCTCTTGAAGTGCTTCTACGCGCTCCATTTCTAGGAGCTTGTCCCGCACCTCTGTGAACTGTTAAGAAGGAGATCAATATGCATGTGTATTAGCTGTGTGACTAGATATCGATAATGGTGTAAAAATTGTGAATAGTGTTCTGACAAGCGTACCCATTCCTGTCTTTGAGATCTGCTCCTTTCGGACGCCATCATGCGAATGCTCTCGCAAACGCAGAATGCACACAGATCAGTCCCTTGCGCCTGCTTCAGGGCCTTTATTACGAGAATGGAATTTAATTTGATCAGATAATAATTAATCAAGCATGATAATTAAAGAGATGGCAGCTAGCTAGCTAGCTAGTACTACTTAATTACTTACCTTGGGTCGAAACCATTTCAGCTGTCGTTTCCATTCGCCTTCCGTGACGCTGATGAACCTTGCCCAAGCCCTGCCCGCCGACAAAGAAAATGAATAAAGGGGTTATTAAATAGTTCATATCATGAAATGACGAACTAAATAGGCCGAGATATATAGTTAATAATGATTGAAATCACCTGTTGACTATCCCAAACAAGATGTTATAGTCACTATTTGCTTTGAGTAGTGAGTCCAGTATTTCAACTGTTCCAGCGTCAACTTTAATGATACACAAGATCCAGTGAAATCTGCATGCACACACGTTTGCATGTCTTAATTAAGCGGGCATATGTAAGCAAAAACATGTAGCTAGCTAGTAGGCAAAAATAGAGAATTTGTAGTACAAGAAAGTGTGACTCACTGGAAGTTGTAAGGAAGTACTATATCTTCATTGTATTTGAGGCGCTTCAAGAACTCTAGCATGCTGTCCTCTACCTGCTTTTCATGATGCTTGTTTATTTTCCATGTGTATTCATTAACGATGTTTGGGTCAATGAACCCAATGCCATAGCGTCCACCTTTTCTCATTTCATACATCTTCATCCTTCATAATACCACAGAAAAGAATATAGTGAGGATAATTACAGGTAATGATTGATCAAAAGGATCACTACAGCTAGCTTGAGACTTAAATTACAGAAATAAATCACTTACAAACAATAGCAACTGACGATAGATTTGTCGAGTGTGTCTTGATTGTATAACTGAAACAGTTCAGAATACTCAACGGTCACAGGTTTCTGATTGTAGTAATGATCCTTCTTGACTTGCACCATGAGGGACTCTCGATCGGATCTCTTGGTAATGTCCATGTACCATTGATGCAATTCATACATTCTCGTTGGGAGCTTCTTGACCTCTTCTGGCTTGACCAAAGGTTGGCCCCGGGCATATTTCCGTTTTATTTCCTCCTCTGTAAGCACAGGCATGTCCTCGATCTCGAGGAGTTGTCCAACAGTGATGTTGAGAGTTTCAGCCTGCATTATATGCTCCTGGGTTATTACCACATCGCCCATCTCGGGAACGTAAACTGTTTGCCCACAATAATATTGGGCGCGCGTACTGTCACGTGTTGTTGGCGGCACAATAAACGGGGGGATCGATTGCGCCGCCTGTTCTCCCAGCTGGGCAACGGTTTTCCCGCATTTTTTGACAACTGCTTGTTGTTTGCTCGAGCTCGAGCTCGCCTCCTTCTGTAGATGTTGTCGATGTAACTTCCTGATGTGGCGCTCATAGTCTGTGTCAACAGGCTTAGGAGCTGGTGGTTGAGCCATACGAATGAAGTGGTCAACTACTTCCACAGGCACTTTCTCCCTTGGCGGCGGTGGCGGTTTCTGTCCAAAATGGGCGTCGACTTCTGCCCGCACTATGGCATTGGTTTGCTCCTCGGTCCTGTCGTAAGCCCTCTCAGGAAGAGGAGTAGTGAGGTTTGGACCATATTTATATCGCTTGCCTCCGCCTGTACTTCCTGTACTATGACCTTGACTCGTACCGCTACGCACCATAGCTGCGGGGTGTCTCTTCTGCGATTGCTGAGGCGGCGGAGACGGCTGACGGGGCTGAGTTGGACGAGGAGGAGTGGCCTGAAGCTGTGCCGGACTTGGAGGAGGAGTGGCCTGAGGTTGTGCCGGACTTGGAGGAGGAGTGGACGTCTGACGCTGTGTCGGACTTGGAGGAGGAGTGGCCTGACACTTTGCCGGACATGGAGGAGGAGGAGTGGCCTCACGCATTGGTGGACTTGGAGGAGCGGGAGTCTGCTGACTCGGTGGCGGACTTTGACGAGGAGTCGGGTGACGCGGTGTCGGTGGCCTTCGAAAGATGATGCAATCCTTTCTCCATAGGATGATACGATGTTTGGCATCTCCGAGTGTGTGCTCCTCATCACCTCCAGGAATGTCAAGCTCTAGCCCCGAATATTGGTCCACCACCTCATCAACCACGACACGAGCATAGCCTGCTGGAATCGGGTTGCAATGGAAGGTTGCATCGGGGGAATTTGTATAAGCAACGCCGTCCGCCACCTTCAAGGATATGTTCTTAATTTTGAAGTGTAGCTCGCAGTTAGTGTTCTCCGCGATGTCATCCACGGGGTATCTATCCAGCATTGCGTCAAACGGGGCGGAACCCACGCTGCTTCTCGGCATGGATGGGGCGGTGGTATCCAATGCTGGATCATCCGCTAGCTGCTGCAGCTGCTGAGACCCCCTTTGCTGGCTAAGTGAGTCGATCTGCTCCTGCTGCCGCTGGAATTTGACTACCAAGTCCGCGTGCGCTGATTCTAGGCCTTGAAGGCGTTCATAGTCCAGCTTCCTCTTCTCCTCCTCCATCTCCCTTTGCTTCTCCTCCGCAATCTTCCTTCTCGCACGGGTTCTATAGTCGGCGTTCCAGTCCGAAACCCCCTCATACCACGGAATAGCGCCCTTGCCTCGTGTTCTTCCCGGGTGTTCAGGATTTCCCAGGGCACGCGTAAGCTCGTCATTCTCTCTGTTGGGCTGGAACACCCCCGTTCGAGCCTCTTCTGTTGCAACAAGTATATTATCGTCGGCTCCGTTCAGACATGCCTTCGTCGAAACTTTGCCTGTCTTCGGGTCCAACTCCCCCATGCACATAGAACCAAGTCCTGCACCTGGGGGGCCAGCTCTTAGTAACCGGAGTGACACCTGCATCCTCCATCTCTTTCTCAGACTTATCCTACTTAGGCATTGCCACCGCGTAGCCACCTGACCCCAGCTTATGGAACTTATCCTTTTTTTCGGCATTCTTCTTGTTTATTCTCGACCGTTCCTTAGCTAATTCTGAATCCTTGAATTTCACGAAATCGTCCCAATGAGCACTTTGATTCTCTAGTGTTCCCTCGAATACTGGAGTCTTCCTTCCTCCCTTGACGTACTTGTCCCATTCACGATTCTTGTGGTTCTTGAATGCAACCGCCATCTTCCTAAGAGTAGCATCCTTGACTTTCTGCACATCTGCTTCTGTGAAATGATCTGGTAGGGTGAAATGTTCCATGAGAGTATCCCAAAGAAGACTTTTTTGTCTGTTGTCGATAAAAGTAAGATCTGGACGTGGCTTTGCTGGCTCTCTCCATTCTTGAAGGGAGATCGGGAGTTGGTCCTTCACAAGAACTCCGCATTGACGAACGAACTTGTCCGCAATCTTCTTAGGCGCTAATGGTTCTCCATTAGGTTTGATTGCCTCGATATTATACTTTACGCCCTCCTTCAACTTTTTGTTCGGGCCTCGTTTCGTCCTGTTGCCTGAAGATTTGCTCGATCCGGATGGCTGAAAGATGAAAGATCGATTCGTTAATATATCTTCAACTCATTTAAAACATGTGATGATCACCAGATGCCTGCTTATATAAATATATATACCTCACCGGTCATGACTTCATCAATTCGGTCGTCGCGATCGAATATCATATCACCCTCTCCGGTGTTGTTTAGAAATTTGGAGCCGTCATAATCTTCTTCATTCTGATCATCATCTGGCCCGCGTATTATATCAAACATGGTCTGTTCTCCCTCTTTGTCGGTATTGTCCGCCATAGCTTTTATTTAACTATGCCAAAAGAAATATAAAACAATTTAGTATTCAAATTACATCGTCTCGAATAATAGATATAATCTCGAATACATCGTCTCGAATAATAGATATAATCTCGAATACATCGTCTCGAATAATATATAATATTGAATAGTACATCACTGGCTAGGTAGCTAATTAAAGATCGAATACTACAGAAGAATCTAGGACACTCGCGGTTCCTGCGGCGCGGGCGGTGGACACCCAAAGAGAAGGAACCCTCATAGGATCATAGCTGAAGTGAGATCCCTGAAGAAACTGCCAGGTATTGGAGAACCTGCCGCCCTCTAACGCAACCATGTAGCGATGGACGTGCTCGTCCTCCTCCCTGACATGGCGACGTACCACCTTCGGTGGGGACGGCTCCCTCCGCACCGAAATTGGCCCATGCGAACGCCACCAAACGAGATCAGGGTCGACGACGGGACCCGGGGCCGGGTTCCTCATCAAGCGGCGCGCCCCTCCAGGCAGCACCTCCCAGTGCCAGCCCGGCGGAGCCCAGTCCCAGACATGGGTCAGTCGGACGTCGTCGCGGACGGGTCGACGGCGAGGATGCAGGCCGGGCATCGTCGAGAACAAATACTAGCTATATGCCTACAAAAAGTAACATTTTTTTAATGATTGGATTTTGATAACTAAAATTTCTAACATTTCTACATAACACTAATTATGCTATCATTGCATATGTCAAAATTCTATATGCTATTTCATACTAATTAAGCATCTAACACTAAAAACAGAAAACACAACTTTTATACATCCATTAAAAAACTGAAAAACAACATTATATAAAAAATTTCCATACTAATTAAACACTAATTATATCCATCTAACATGCATTCATACATATATACTAGTGAAAAAATAATAATCTAAAAATTCTAAACTAATTAAACATACAAAATACGTATATACTAATATATACATGCATTAATTCATACATATGTACGTGTGTGTGTTTTCATCATGCTTGTGTGTGTGTGTATTTGGGCTCGGGGAGGGGCGGCGCCCATGGTGGCCGCCGGGGGCGAGGAAGAGGGGTTAGAGGGGGAGAGCTCACAGCGGGGCGATGGCGACGGCGAGTCGACGGCCGGCGGCGGCGACGGGCCGGGGCGTGACGCGGGGACGGCGCGACGGGGACGGGCCCGGGGCAGCGATAGAGACGAGGGCGGCGACGGGGACGGGGGCGGCGACGGCGACGGCGTCGATCGATCGGGGCATGCGGGCGGTGCTTCAATGGGGAAACAGAGGAAGAAACAGAGGGAGAATGAAATTTTCGTAAGTGTTGTATATATAGAAGGCACCTTTAGTAACGGTTGGAGCCACCAACCGGTACTAAAGGCCTGTTTTGGCCAGGCCAAGCGGCGGGAACCGCACCCCCTTTAGTACCGGTTGGTGGTTCCAACCGGTACTAAAGGCCCCCCTTTAGTACCGATTGGTGCCACGAACCGGTACTAAAGGGGGTGCGCTGGCGCAGGTGCGGTGTGCAAGTTTAGTCCCACCTCTCTAGCCGAGGGGCGACCGCACTGGTTTATAAACCCCCGTGCGGTAGCTCTCTTGAGCTCCTCTCCAAAGCAGGCCTACTGGGCCTACATGTTCTGTGCTGCCCTGTTGGCCTACTGGGCCTTTACGGGCCTGCATCCTGGCCCAACAACAGGTTGGGTTTCTAGTCGTATGCAGGCCGCTCTGGCCTAGTAGGCGGGCTTTTTTTATTTTTTTTTTCTTTATTTATATTTGAGTTGTTTTTTTTGTGTATTTAGAGTTTCTTTGTGAATATTTTTGCTTTAGGTACAAAAAATTACAAACTTTCTGTTAGTGCCCGTAGTTTTCAAATTTGAATAGTTTAAATTTTGAATTATTTGAAATTAGTGTGAATCACTAGTTTGTGAATAACTTAACTTTAAAAATCAGTAAAGGCATGAAAGAATTTTTTTGCACATAAAATTTCTTCGCGTTTCAAATGCCAAAACACATAATTAACTACCCTAACTATTACAGAGATTCCCTTCTGGGTGTGAAACACAGAAGAGAGTGATGATAGTGAAGCCTATCACATCCCAGATCTTTGGGTGCGAAACTTTTTCTTCGCGTGTGTCCCTTTGCGCCGTAACCATGGAAAATCTTCATCATTTAACGGGATGCTCGGGTCAATATTCACTGTGAATGGAGCAATTTCATCGAACTTTTCATAATCTTCTGACTTGTCTGTCTTGTCATCCACTCCCACGATGTTTCTCTTCCCAGAAAGAACTATGTGCCGCTTTGGCTCATTGTACGATGCATTCGCTTCCTTATCTTTTCTTTTTCTTGGCTTGGTAGACATGTCCTTCACATAGAAAACCTGTGCCACATCATTGGCTACGATGAATGGTTCATCTGCATACGCAAGATTGTTGAGATCCACTGTTGTCATTCCGTACCGTGGGTCTTCCGTTACCCCGCCTCGTGTCATATTGACCCATTTGCACCGAAACAAAGGGACCTTCAAACCACGTCGATAGTCAAGTTCCCATATGTCCTGTATATAACCATAATATGTTTCCTTTCCCGTCTTGGTTTCTGCATCAAAGTGGACACCACTGTTTTGGTTGGTGCTCTTCTTATCTTGGGCGATCGTGTAAAATGTATTACCATTTATCTCATACCCTTTGAAAGTCATTATATTCGAAGATGGTAACTGGGACAGCAAGTACAAGTCATCTTCAATAGAGGTGTCATGCATGGTACGTGTCTGCAACCAGCTGGCGAAACTCCTGGTTTGTTCACGTGTAATCCAGTCATTAGACCGCTCCGGGTGTTTGGAGCGTAGCAAATTCTTGTGTTCATCCATATACGGAGCCACCAAGGAGGAATTCTGTAGAACTGTGTAGTGTGCTTCAGTGAGAGAATGTCCGTCCATACATATTATTTGTTCCCCTCCTAGCGTGCCTTTTCCATCCAGTCTGCCCTTATGCCGCGATTCAGGAACACCAATCGGCTTAAGGTCAGGAATAAAGTCAATACAAAACTCAATGACCTCCTCATTTTGACGGCCCTTGGAGATGCTTCCTTCTGGCCTAGCACGGTTATGAACATATTTCTTTAAGACTCCCATGAACCTCTCAAAGGGGAACATATTGTGTAGAAATACAGGACCCAAAACGTTAATCTCTTCGCATAGGTGAACTAGGACGTGCGTCATGATGTTGAAGAAGGATGGTGGGAACACCAACTCGAAACTGACAAGACATTGCACCAAATCATTCTCTAACCTTGGTATGATTTCTGGATCGATTACCTTTTGAGAGATTGCATTGAGAAATGCACATAGCTTCACAATGGCTAATCGAACGTTTTTTGGTAGAAGCCCCCTCAATGCAACCGAAAGCAGTTGCGTCATAATCACGTGGCAGTCATGAGACTTTAGGTTCTGGAACTTTTTCTCTGCCATGTTTATTATTCCCTTTATATTCGACGAGAAGCCAAACGGTACCTTAATACTGAGCAGGCATTCAAAGAAGATTTCCTTATCTTCTTTGGTAAGAGCGTAGCTTGCATGACCCTGATGTATGCCGTCTTTTCCGTGCATACGTTGCTGGTCCTCTCGTGCCTCAGGTGTATCTTTTGTCTTCCCATACACGCCCAAGAAGCCAAGCAGGGTCACACAAAGATTCTTCGTCACGTGCATCACGTCGATTGCGGAGCGGAACTCTAGGTCTTTCCAATAGGGCAGGTCCCAAAATATAGATTTCTTCTTCCACATGGGTGCGCGTCTGTCAGCGTCATTCGGAACAGGTTGTCCACCAGGACCCTTTCCAAAGACCACCTTCAAATCCTTGACCATATCATGTACATCAGCACCAGTACGGTGGCGAGGCTTCGTCCGGTGATCCGCCTCACCTTTGAAATGCTTGCCTTTCTTTCTTATGGGATGCCTGCTCGGAAGAAATCGACGATGTCCCAGGTACACATTCTTCTTACAATTAGCCAAATATATACTGTCGGTATCGTCCAAACAGTGCGTGCATGCGCGGTATCCCTTGTTTGTCTGTCCTGAAAGGTTACTGAGAGCAGGCCAATCATTGATGGTCACGAACAGCAACGCCTTTAGGTTAAATTCTTCCCCCATGTGCTCATCCCACGCACGTACACCTGTTCCATTCCACAGTTGTAAGAGTTCTTCAACTAATGGCCTTAGGTACACATCAATGTCGTTGCCGGGTTGCTTAGGGCCCTGGATGAGCACTGGCATCATAATGAACTTCCACTTCATGCACAACCAAGGAGGAAGGTTATACAAACATAGAGTCACAGGCCAGGTGCTATGGTTGCTGCTCTGCTCCCCAAAAGGATTAATGCCATCTGTGCTTAGACCAAACCATATGCTCCTTGCGTCATCTGCAAACTCCTTCCCGTACTTTCTTTCAATTTTTCTCCACTACGACCTGTCAGCGGGTACTCTCAACTTTCCGTCTTTCTTACGGTCTTCTCTGTGCCATCGCATCGCCTTGGCATGCTCTTTGTTTTGGAACAAACGTTTCAACCGTGGTATTATAGGAGCATACCACATCACCTTGGCAGGAATCTTCTTCCTGGGGCGCTCGCCCTCGACATCACCAGGGTCATCGCGGCTGATCTTATAGCGCAATGCACCACATACCGGGCAAGCGTTCAAATCCTCGTACTCACCGCGGTAGAGGATGCAATCATTAGGGCATGCATGTATCTTCTGCACCTCTAACCCTAGAGGGCAGACAGCCTTCTTTGCTTCGTACGTACTCTCGGGCAATTCATTGTCCTTTGGAAGCATATCCTTTATCATTACCAACAACTTTCCAAATCCCTTGTCAGATACACCATCCTCTGCCTTCCATTGCAGCAATTCCAGTGTGGTGCCCAGCTTTTTCTTGTCACCTACGCAATTCGGGTACAACAATTTTTTGTGATCCTCTAACATGCGCTGCAACTTCTTCTTCTCCAAATCACTTGCGCAGTTTCTCTTTGCATCGGCAATGGCCCGACCTAGATCATCAACGGGCTCATCTGATGCCTCTTCTTCAGCTTCTTCCCGCATTGCCGGCTCAGCTTCTTCCCGCATTACCGGCTCAGCTTATTCCCCCATTGTTGTATCATCGTATTCATGGAACCCATGGCCAGGATAGCTGTCGTCGTCCTCTTCTTCTTCATTGTCTTCCATCATAACCCCTCTTTCTTCGTGCTTGGTCCAAAGATTATAGTGGGGCATGAAACCGGACTTAAACAGGCGGACGTGAATGGTTCTTGACGTAGAGTAATTGTGACCATTCTTATAGCCAGCACATGGACAAGGCATAAAACCATCTGCCCGCTTGTTTGCCTCAGCCGCAAGCAGAAAAGTATGCACACCCTCAATGAACTGGGGAGAACATCGGTCATCGTACATCCATTGCCGGCTCATCTTCATTACACAACACTGAATAGACCAAATTAATACAAGTTCATACATAAAGTTCATACAACACTTAAATGCAACAAACAAATAACTCTCTAGCTAAAGCATTTAAATGCAACAACAAATGCGATCAAGATCGCAACTAAGGTAACAATGGATCCAACAGCATAATGATACCAAGCCTCACTATCGATGGCATATTTTCTAATCTTTCTAATCTTCAAGCGCATTTTCTCCATCTTGATCTTGTGATCATCGACGACATCGGCAACATGCAACTCCAATTCCATCTTCTCCCCCTCAATTCTTTTCAATTTTTCTTTCAAGTAATCGTTTTCTCTTTCAACTAAATTTAACCTCTCGACAATAGGGTCGGTTGGAATCTCCGGTTCACATACCTCCTGGAAAAAATTTCTATGTCAACTTGATGGGCATAATTTGTCATAAACACAAAATGCAACTAGTTTTAAAAGAGAATATATATACCACATCCGAATCATAACAAGGACGAGGGCCGACGGGGACGGATATCAAAACCATGGCACTATATGTATAACAAACAACGTACGGGTAAGATAATTATACGAGTAACTATATATCCAAATCACACAAACATCAATTTTTATATAAAATTTCATGAACAAGAGGCCAACCACAAGGTGGTGCCGGCGACGGGACGGTGCGGGCGATCGACGGTGGTTACGACGGAGATTTAGAAGGCACTAAGTAAACCACACCTACATATGCAAACTAAGTGTTATTTTTGACCTCAAATTGCATATAAATCAAATACTAGCACATATATATATCCTCCCAAATTACTAAACTCACAAATTAATCACTATATAAAGCATTGCAAGAGCTAATCTAGCAATGAGAGATGAAAGGACAAAGTTGCTAACCTTTGTGATCATTTGAATGGATGGGGGGCTTCAAATCTTGACAAATTTTGGGCAAAATGTGTGATGAGCTCAAGAGGAAGAGGGGAAGAACAGAGAGAGGAGAGGGGAAAGGGGAAGAACAGAGCGAGCTCGGGTGGACGAAGGGTTTATGTAGGACGACCTTTAGTACCGGTTCGTGCCAAGAACCGGTACTAAAGGGGCTGGAGGGGTCCCAGTCTAACAACATCCTGCCACCACTCTCATTAGTACCGGTTCGTGGCACAAACCGGTGCTAAAGGTTCGCCATGAACCGGTAGTAATGAAACACTACTAGAAACAGGGAATTTGCCATCAGCCAGCTCTTTGCCATCTGCCAGCTGATGGCAAAGAACGTCTTTGCCATCTGCTTATAAAAAACAGATGGCAAAGAACTGACAGACGGCAAAGAACATGGTTGCCATCAGCCAATTCTTTTCCATCTCCTAGTGGATGGCAAATAATCTTTGCCATCTGCCAGCAGATGGCAAAGAGGTTGGCAAATACTGTGGCCATCAAACGTGTAACGACGTACCAGCCCCACCTCTTTGCCATCTGCCAGCAGACGGCAAAGAATTTTTGCCATCTACTGGCAGATGGCAAAGAGATGGGGTTATTTTTTTCCAGATAAAAAAAACTATGGGGTTATCCCCTCCCTCTCTCCCCTCCTCTCCCTCTCTCCCCTCCTCTCCCTCCTTCCCACGCATCTCACCCGCCGCCGCCCAAGCACCCCCACCACCCCGCCGCCGCCCCACCACCCCACCACCCCGCCGCCCGCGCCCGCACCACCCGCCGCCCCACCACCCCGCCGCCGCACCCAGCACCCCGCCACCCCACCCAGCACCCCGCCGCCCCACCACCCCACCACCCTCAAGCTCGCCGTTTCTCGCCGACCGGAGCCCAGCTGCCCCGCCCCTCCTTCCCGCCCTCCTGGATCCAGCCGCGCGGACGCGCTCCCTTGCGTGCGCCCCTGCTCTGCGCGGGCTTGGCTGCGCCCCTTCCCTGACCTCCTGGCGCCCCTGCCCTGCCCCGCGGGTTTGTGCTTATTCCCTTTTGTTTGGCTCATATGCTGCAGCTCAATGCTCTTTTTGTTTCCGCTACCAGCCTACCACTGATGTAGAATAGATAAACTAGCTCAAATTCAGCAGGATATTTATCTTTTATCATTTTCCTTCATTTCAGATTTCGTGTTCAGATTATGCTGCTCTAGTATGCTTCTTGAATGTGCGCAATGATGTCCGTTACTATTTGGCATCATAGACTTTAGCAAGCAACCAAGGTTTAGACAGGGTTCTATCTAAGATAGATTAAGCTATTTATATTTGTTTTTTTACTGCTTCTGGACCCCTTTCTTTCATTTTCTGGTAGTTTGTCAAGATTCATTCTTCACAAATTCTTCACAAATTGACGTGCTCATCCCGATATAGTGTTGATCTTCGTACCGTGCCGTGAAACTATATCGTAGTATTTGCAATGCAAATCTCTTTGCAATTGAATTTTATAATTCTTTGCTGGAAGTAGCAAACAATTGTTGTACTAATGTGTATATAAACATATTTTCATACAGAAACTGAAACTTGTAGAATGTGGATTCATTAATTAGTATCCCTGAATAAATATGACATGTCACCTATGTTAAGGGACAATACAAAGTGTTCAGATTTACTTAGCTTATACCAATAAGATTTTCTTACCTATTTCTATTGCTTTTCTGGAAGTTGGATGGGCGCGGCAACGCGCACCCTTATGTTCTAGTGCCTACATGGAATAGAACAGTCACCAGGGTCCTCGGTGATGGAAGCTATCCAACCATGTCTAACAGCAGTTGTCAGAAAAGAATTGCTGAAACATCAGGATCTAGATGTTAAAGTTCTCTTGGCAACCTGCTTCTGTGAAATTACAAGAATAACTGCACCTGAAGCTCCATATAGTGATGATGTTTTAAGGGTAACCCCGTGCTCACAAAAAATGCTGAATAAATTACTTTGACTGAGCTTACAATGTTTGTTCAGTATTTGAGTATTCTTTTTTCTTTCTTGCAGACCATATTTCGTCTGATTGTTGGTACATTTGGTGGACTCACTGATGTTAATAGCCTTTACTTTAGCAGGAGAGTTGCTATCTTGGAAACAGTTGCAAGATACCGGGCATGTGTTGTGATGTTGGACCTTGAATGCAATGATCTCATCACAGACATGTTTCGAACTTTTTTAGAAATCGTCAGGTAATTCTGCTATGCCATCTAAGCCAGGTTTGGTAAATACCTTGTGTTATGTAATGCCACCGTAGATGGACTAGTTTCCAGTCTTTGCATGAGCATGTAAGAAGTAACCTATGATTTTTGGTTCACTATTTCACACTGTTAGGTTCACATGGAAGAACACTACAATGAATTTAGTTCTGTCCTTTCCGGATCATGACTTCTGCTATTTTGCAAATTAATTGTTTTAATTTCTGTTAAGGTTATTTGTGATGGTTTATAAGGGTACAATCGTTTGTAGGCTGGCTGAGAGACACTTGCACACTTTTCACTGTGTGATTTGTGTGGTACCATGATTAATAGTATTTTGAGGATAGAAATTGTATGGACTTATTTGAAAGTTTACATTGCATGAATACACTAATTTGTGGGCTGAGAGAAACCGGAACGACTCGGCTAATTCGACGAACTGTTTTTTCTGGGGAAAATGATATTCATATATAAGTAATTTTTTTTAATTTGATCTAGTTTTTTATGGCTATCTATCATTTATATATATGTAAAGATTTTTTTTGCTTGGCACAACCATTTATTTATTTCCATTGCTAGAAGTATATTGTCGAAGGCAGTTGTGTTTAGTCCATCTGGAAAAATGTGGTGAATTCTCTTTTTCGATATTCTCTTCATCCCTTGGTCATCGACTCTGTGAGCCCCTTAGCATCATATCTCATGAGGTCACTCTAACTCGAATTAACATAATTTCCTTTATCCTGACTTTTTACTCAACCCTCTTTTAGTGTATTATGTCACCTCCCTCATTTCTTCTAAGAAATAAAATTTGACTCGATTTGTTTGCTCACCACTCCAATGGTCTCCGTCATCACACTTACTATTGCAAATTAAACTTATGGAGCATAGATGATTGAGATGTCCATATGTACTTGAGAATCATCCACCTTTCCATACTAGTTGCATGTTTCTCTCTCATCTCCCTCATTTCTTTCCAGAATTAAAATTTGACTCGGTTATTCACTCGTAAATCAATCAGTATCCTTCAACGCAATTACTACAACAAATTTGAACTCATCGTGCATAAATGATCAGCATATTCATAGATTTGTCTTGAGGTGCTGACTTTTCGATGTTGGTTTACATGTCCTTCTCCTAATATTATTATATAATGTTCCATCTGCTCCAAAATATATGTTACAATCGAGTATTTGCAGTTTACAGTTCATGATTTTTACTATGATTTTTCATTTATGATATGCCAGAAAAATAGCAAAATCATGTACCGCATAAAGTAATTCTTACTTGTTCAATTCCTATACCTTAGCATATCTTACTGGTCAAAGTTCAAAATAAATTAATAGCATGTTTACTTATGTGTCTTATCTTAGGATGTACACTGTGTTGCTTTGATGTGGTCTTATTCATGACTTTCTGTCACGACAAATACTTATTTTACATTGAAGAATTTCCATGCCATGTTTTTTTCATCCATATGTAGAATTTCAACCATTGTAATCAGAACATAAATCATCATCCATTGCAAAATAATTAGAACATACATAAATTTGAGAGAATGAAAATATAAATTATTTGCACCTACAGATGCCCACGTATTTCTAGGGGAATGATTTATTACCGTTAGCATATTCCTTATTTTTAATATTTTTTAACAAAAGGTGGTTTGCCAACTTTTTCTCCCACACTCTTTGTTGCGTACGTACGCATCTTTTCTTATTATTGTTTTGACAGCACACATATTTTCTTCTTTATATTAATCTTGGTAGGGGATGTTTTTTGTTCCAACGTGAAGCACTATCTAAAGCAGGAGTACGTGATGATTTTGGGAACACAGAAAAAAGGGGTCCAACTTCATTAAGTTGATGATCCGTATTCTGGCCGGACTCCTTTTTCTTTTTGGTGTGCCCGGACTCCTTTTTTCTGGGTACGTGCTCCGACTCTTCCATATAGTATTAGTAGGTTGACGTATTTGTAGTACTCATGTATGCCTATTCTTTTTTTAAAGGAAAAGATTACGACTTTGATGTAAGATGTGTTGGCCTATTCTTTTTTGTACATGTATATGTCTTTTATGTCTCCTTGTCCTATACATGTTTGTTCTTTGCTACTTGAATTCTAAATAAAAAAAGACATGTACGTGACAACATCTTATGTTCCAAAAATGACATCTATACAATATTTGTATGTAACGTTTACATCTTTAAATCTTAGCCTTTAATCTCTAAAACTAACGGTAGATATAATTTAATATATGTGGATGAACATGGTGTCTTATTTGTCTTCTGTTTTAATTATATAATAGATATGACTGACTCGTCAAAACCAAATGTGCAGTCCATGTGCGAGAAGAACGGCTAGACCCCTCCGCCGATGCCAGTCATTGCTCCGGCGGGCACGGAAAGTTTCATTTGAATGGTCATTAGTTACTAGTCTTCACATTTGAGTTGCATCATGCTAACGATACATTGAAAATAATCTTTGGTGCAACGTAACTCCCGACAAGCATCGACCGATCCTTCTTCATCTGCCACTGGCGCGACCGGTCCTACACCTACACCTACACCTACACCTCCGTGATGACGGTAAGTTTCCCAAGTGTTTTGCTTAATAGAGTTTTGTTGTGATGCCATGTTGTATCTACACATATCGTGCATAATGTCTGTATGTTTGAAATGCATTGTATGTGTGGGATTCGACACCTAGTCATGTGCCTTTGGTAGCCTTCCATACAGGGAAATGCCTCCTAGTGCTTCCACTGAGCCATGGTAGTTCGCTACTGCTCCGGAACACATGGATTGACCAGCATGTGTCCTTCTTTGCTCCTGTGTCTGTCCCTACGGGGAAATGTCACGCGGTGTATCACCGAAGTCCTTGTAGCTTGCTACGACTTGGTTGCACTCGCTGATGACCGATACGTGCATTGCTGGGTCATGTATGCCTGTCACTGTATGTTTGTGCCACCTCGGTTCTATGACTAGTCATGTCGGCCCGGGTTCTCTGCCATATGGATACTAGCGACATAATCATATACTTAGCATTTTTTCCTCCAAAATGACTCAATATGCTTAGCTAGCTCAAAAATGACATAATAAGCTTAATTACCTCCAAAATGACATATTTAACCTAGGATAGCTCTAAAATGACCTATACTTAGCATTTTTCCTCCAAAATGACTTAATATGCTTAGCTAGCTTAAAAATGACATATTTAACATAGGATAGCTCTAAAATGACCTATACTTAGCATCTTTTCCTCCAAAATGACTTAATATGCTTAGCTAGCTCTAAAATGATATAATATGCTTAAGAAATGACATATTTTAGGTCCTAAATGACTTCATATGCTTAGCTAGCTCCAAAATGACATAATAACCTTACTTAGCTCCAAAATGACCTATTTAACCAAGGCTAGCTCTAAAATGACCTATACTTAGCATCTTTTCCTCCAAAATGACTTAATATGCTTAGCTAACTCTAAAATGACATAATATGCTTAAGAAATGACATATTTTAGCTCCTAAATGACTTCACATGCTTAGCTAGCTCCAAAATGACATAATAACCTTACTTAGCTCTAGAATGACCTTAGCATGGTTTACACCAAAATGACTTATTATGCTTAGCTAGCTCAAAAATGACATAATAACCATACTTAGCTCCAAAATGACCTATTTTATAGATAAAAGTTGCATCATAATAATCTTCACATTTTAGTTGCATCATAATAATCTTCTTCTTCTAGTCTTCTTCTTCTAACTTTCTTCTTTCCCATTTTACAGATTTGTTTAAGATCACGGAAGGTTGGGTTGATGGAGTGCTTGTATTTAGTTTTTGTTTTGACCTTGTGAAACTTGCTACCTATGGATGAAATTGTGTAATATTGATGAAACTATGTATATGTACGGATGAAACTTGCTACTATTGGTAACATGTATTGGATATATGTGTTCATGACTATTGGTAATATGTGTTGAATATGCTATATTGGTCCTATAAATATATTTGTGTTTGATTTTCTGTGAAAATGAATTGATATAAGAAAAAACAAAATTAAATGGGGCAATATAGTCACTTTGCCATCAGCTGGCAGATGGCAAAGAGGCCACTGCCATCTACATGTAACATTTGGGCTGGCCTATTTGGGCTCTTTGCCATCTGCCAGCAGATGGCAAAGCTCTTTGCCATGTGCTGGCAGACGGCAAAGCATGCAGCCTTTGCCATCTGCTGGCACACGGCAAAGAGCCTGCATACTTTGCCATCTGCTGGCAGACGGCAAAGAGCCTGCAGCCTTTGCCATCTGCTGGCTGACGGCAAAGTATGCCGTTAGCCTTCTAACGGGGCTAACCTCGTTAAGAGGCTTTGCCATCTGCCAGCTGATGGCAAAGCCACAGGCTCTTTGCCATCAGCCAGCAGACGGCAAAGAAGCCTTTGCCGGCAGGGTTTCAGACAAACTGTTTGCCATCTGCTGGCAGATGGCAAAGCCTTTGCCATCCGCCGACCATGCCTTTGCCATCTGCCGTGGCAGATGGCAAAGTGCCAGATTCTAGTAGTGAAAGCGGCCCGGCTAGCCGTTGGAACCGGCACTAATGTATACATTAGTGCCGGCTCAAATACAAACCGGCACTAATGTGCTTCACATTTGACCCTTTTTCTACCAGTGCATTGTAATTCATGGTAAAAGAGATCCAGTCAGGTCATACTCAATGTAAACTAACAGTAATGAATGCAAATAACAACAGTGCTCTCCTACTGGTGCTTTTTAATAAGAGGATGATGACTCAGCATAAAAATAAATAGATAGGCCCTTCACAGAGGGAAGCAGGGATTTGTAGAGGTGCTAGAGCTCGGTTTTGAAATAGATATGAATAATATTTTGAGCAGTATACTTTCATTGTCAACATAACAACCAAGAGATGGCAATATCTTCCATGCTACACACATTATAGGCGGTTCCCAAATAGAATGGTAAAGTTTATACTCCCCCTTCCACCAACAAGCATCAATCCGTGGCTTGCTCGAAACAACGAGTGCCTCCAATTAACAAGAGTCCCAGGGAGAGTTTTGTTTGCAATTATTTTGATTTAGTTTGCATAAAGCATGGGATTGGGCATCCCGGTGACCAGCCACTTTTCTCGTGAGTGAGGAGCGGAGTCCACTCCTCTTGAGAATAACCCTCCTAACATGGAAGATACAGACAACCCTAGTTGATACATGAGCTATTCGAGCATACAAAACAGGATATTTATTTGAAGGTTTTGAGTTTGGCACATACAAATTTACTTGGAACGGCAGGTAGATACCGCATATAGGAAGGTATAGTGGACTCATGTGGAATAACTTTGGGGTTTATGGAGTTGGATGCACAAGAAGTATTCCCGCTTAGTACAGGTGAAGGCTAGCAAAAGACTGGGAAGCGGCCAGCTAGAGAGCGACAAATGTCATGAACATGCATTAAAATTAATCAACACTGAATGCAAGCATGAGTAGGATATAATCCACCATGAACATAAATATCGTGAAGGCTATGTTGATTTTGTTTCAACTACATGCGTGAACATGTGCCAAGTCAAGTCACTTAAATCATTCAGAGGAGGATACCACCCTATCATACCACATCACAACCATTTTAATAGCATGTTGGCACGCAAGGTAAACCATTATAACTCATAGCTAATCAAGCATGGCACAAGAAACTATGATCTCTAGTTGTCATTACAAACATGTATATTCATAATAGGCTGAATCAGGAACGATGAGCTAATCATATTTACAAAAACAAAAGAGGTCGAGTTCATACCAGCGTTTCTCATCTCAGTCAGTCCATCATATATCGTCATAACTGCCTTTCACTTGTACGACCGAACGATGTGAATAATAATAATAGTGCGCATGCATTGGACTAAGCTGGAATCTGCAAGCATTCAATAAACAAGAGAAGACAAGGCAATATGGGCTCTTGGTTAAATCAACAATTATGCATATAGGAGTCACTTCAACAATTTAATAATGGTCTTCTCCTATCGACCCCCAAAGAAAAGAAATAAAACTATTTACACGAGAAAGCTCCCAACAAGCAAAAGAAGAACAGGAAATCTTTTTGGGTTTTCTTTTTAATTACTACTACAAGCATGGAAAGTAAACTAATTAAAAGCTACAACTAATTTTTTTGGTTTTTCTTAAGGTTTATTAAACACACAAGAAGAAAGCAGAAAAAGTAAAATAAACTAGCATGGATGATACAATGAAAAAGTATGAGCACCGACATCTAGCAATGAGTGTGTGAACATAAATGTAGTGTCGGTGAGAAATACATACTCCCCCAAGCTTAGGCTTTTGGCCTAAGTTGGTATATGGCCACGGCTAGCCTGGCGGATATCCATAATAGTACTAGGGGTCGTACTGCGATGAAGAAGACTCTGATTGCCACTGGTTGGCAATCATCTCCGGGTCCCACTGGTAATTAGACTGTCGTGAGGATCAACTGGTGGTTCCAACTCTGGCTCTGTGGCTGGTGCAGGGTTTCTGTAGGCGTGAATGTCCTCCAGCGAGACGAGGTACTGGCTGTTCGCGTTGGTCGTGGAGGGAGTCCGTGAGGCCTCCGCGGTGCGAGGTAGATTATATTTGGGCTTCTATGCCTCTTCATTTTGCTTTTCCGTTGAGCTTCAGCTTGAAGAGCCCCTAAAAAATCTCTTTATCATTTTCTAAAAATTCTTGAATTTTTAGTAACTTCAAAATAAAAGTAAGCCAAACTCAATAATATTGATAGCAACTACTCCTACAAGTGCCTAGAGCCTATATCATGCATCAAAACTCCTTGGAACCATATAAATTTGACATGCAAGCTCAAGAACATGGTCACCTAGGCAGCAAAAATTTGCAATGAATAAAGCACTAGAACAAAAACTAATTGGCCCAATGGAGGAGTCACATACCAAGGAACAATCTCCCCAAGCAGTTTTGTGAGAGGTGCTTTGAGCAAGGAGATCGAAAATGGTAGCAAAACGAGCTTGGACTCGGGTTTGAGCTGGATATTCGTGTTTGTGGGAGGAAGGAGTGTGTGGGTAAAAGGATAAGTGGAGGAGGGCCACCGTGGGCCCACGAGGCAGGGGGGTGCCCAGGGGTGTAGGGCGCGCCCCTGACCCTCGTGGCCAGGTGCCAGCTCCTCCTGCTGTGTTCTCAGTGCCAAATATTCTCAAATATTCCAGAAAAAAAATCATACTTAAATTTCAGGGCATTTGGAGAACTTTTATTTCCGGGGTATTTTTATATTGCACGGATAATTCAGATAACAGACGGAAAATACTATTTTTATTTTATTTAATATAAATAACAGAAAGTAAAAGGAGGGTACAAAAGGTTGTGCCTTCTAGTTTCATCCATCTCATGCTCATCAAACGGAATCCACTAACAAGGTTGATCAAGTCTTGTTAACGAACTCATTCTGAATAACATAGAACCGGAGAAATTTCGAATAACACTATGTTACCTCAACGGGGATATGCACATCCCCAATAATAAGAATATCATATTTCTTCTTGATAGTAGGAAGAGGAAATTCAAAACCTCCAAATATAATCGATGGAATTTTTCCAATAGAATTGATACTGTGAACTTGAGGTTGTTTCCTCGGAAAGTGTACCGTATGTTCATCTCTCCCTAATAACAAAGCACGGATTGAGTCTCCGGGTTCACTGTCACGTCTTTTTTGTGAAAAATCCCCTATGCTTTTTAAAAATTAACCCGCAGTCATGTCCGTAGGTGAAATAACGGTTCGTCATTGAAAAAAAGGTCTCCCGTACGCCTACACTAGAACATTTGTTGCATCGCCGTATGGCTTCGCCTCGCTCGGCAGCGGCGGCAGGCCGGCCCGCCGACCGACTCGCTTAACCGCGCACCGGAGGCGACCGGTGGCGGGTTGATCCCCCCCCCCCCGCGCCACCATCTACCACCACCGCCGTCGCAGCTCCCTCCCTTCCCATAGCCCGATCTAGATGCCCCTCCCTCTCATCTCTGAGCACAAGGTGCTACATTGGCGGCAAAGGCGCTGGATTGAAGCACGGAGACCTATGCTCCCCTCATCTGGTTGGATCCCCTCCTCAGGCGGGATCTCCTCTCCGAGCAGGATGGTGAGCACGAGATCCCCCTCCTCAAGCCTCCAACCATGCGGCAAGCACTAGCAAGAAATTTTGTTTGTTTGGGAATGAACGAATTGAATGCAAGATTACATTATTACTGGGACGGAGAGTCGAGCATCCCCTTCAGTTTGAGATTGAAGTTGTCGAACTGCAGTTGCTGAACCTGTGTCCTTGTGTTGTTTTTGGTATCTCTTTTTCTGTGCTGTACTGAATTGCATCCAATTGTTTCTGAACTGATGCCCAACTCGAAGACTTGCTTCTCTCCACCGCATGCGTTTTGTTTTGTGTAAAGGTCAACATGGATATGTAAGTACATGCCTATGCAATCTCTCTTCTCCTCTGTACTATTTCTCTTTGATTCAGTACCATCTGATTCGTTCTGGTCAAAATTTGTCCTCAAATATCATTGTAGTTCTAGATGTGGTCTAGGTAGATTCTTCTCTCATCCTGCATCGTCTCAGGTCTGCACAAAGGCGCACAGTGGTAGCCAGTACAGGCATGTAGTGGCGAATACCTGATCACGGTGCATCGGCCAGATTTGACTCACATAGCTCTCTCGGTGGTGTCAAGTGCCGGCAATATTGGAAGCGGCGGCGGCTACAAAACCAATGATTTCGCAGTTGGATGGTACGAATCGAAGTCTAAAATCTATTGGCTTCAACCTGCTTGTGGGTAGTGGCTCTGCTTTTATGTGTAGAACTTTCAAATTGCCTGATTTTATCCGTTGCTTTACATACAAATTCTTGCTCAGTTTAGTTTTCATGTAGAATCAAATTCCGGTGAATTAAATTGTAAGTTATGCTGCGTGCACAGATTGCGTATTAGAATAGATTTACTAATCTTGGCTTCAGCATTTCATGAAGGATTCACATTCTTAAACGCATAAATCTACATTGTCAAAAAAGGTAGCAGTAACAAAGTAGTTTCTATTTTTTTAAATATGTTTTTATTACTATCCACATATTGTTATCTTTGTTTATTTTACAAATTCTTAAGCTCGCTATGAAAAACTGTAAGTTTCTTTTATAAGGTTTAGTAGATGCATCATGTTGTAATGATAAGTTTCTATAAACTAATTAGAAAGGTCTTAGCTTCATGTTGCTCGCTTTAGCTCCAATTTGGACTCCTAAATAGCTATAATGTTATGTACAAGGTTCATTTTGTACCTTTTGCTACGATAAGCTGAAATCACCAATGCACCATCTCCACACCTCATTTGTGAATCATGGGTTCTATGTTGATGGCCACATATATATATCACAAAATTCTTAAGTTTGCTCTTATCCGTGAAGTGTAATTGAGATAGAAATATAATGCATATCAGAAGCACCAAGAAAGTACAGATGGGCTTGGCACATACTATGATATGATGTAGTGACTTTATTTCTTGTGCTTTTTGGTGGATGTGGTTGCATTACATTTTCATGGAATCCTTTTCTTTCTGCTTTTTCATCATACTACTACTCTTCTCCCTGCCTCCGTATAAAGAATAATTCTACCCAACATTTCGCTTGATTGACAGATTTTATGAACTTTTTTCCATGGTATACGTATAATAAGAAACATGGGAGCATGGGCAGCAGGGGCATGGAAGACTCGAGGCAGTCAACTAGCGGTAACGACATGCTGGCCCTCCAGTCTTTCCTTCTCTTGGCTATTTGAGTTTTCTTCTTCTCTTTCTTTGTCTGCCGAAACTAAAGAGTTGGCTTTGTATTAAAACTGAGAAATCTAATCAGATGGCAGTCATACTAATGTACTCCAAATCTTCAATGAAAGAACATCAAAATAGTATCCTGGCAATCTTTTTGTTTGATTTTTTGGTTTATAACTACTCATTGTAGGGCTCTCTGTTCCTCTCTAGCTGTTTCTGTCTAGGATGCTAGTAACTATTCCAAGATAATCTAAACTGTGAGTAAACATAGTATAGTCATCTAGTGGCTGCCATTCTTTTTTTCCGATAAAGAGTGGTCGGCATTCTTGCAATGAACAGAAAACTTCTGCAAGTACATGCTTGCTGACTTGACATTTTGATGAGAGTTAATGATAGGTAAACATGGCACTCCTGTAAATGTAATGCACGACTTCAACAGCCATGGTGGATGTTCTACCAGAGATGCAGAACTGCTACTACAAGCAGGCAAAAGTGCAGCTCACACTAGAAAGCTGGATATGAAGTAGAGGCCACCTAACGTAAGCCATGTCATACTGACCATGGCGGAAAAGAACGGCCAAAATGTCGGCTCATTGTAAACATATATGCAGAGTTCTTATTTTGATTTTTAGCATGGCTGAGAAGGAGATTTATCTAGCGACAAGTGTGAAAGCAAGAGAGAAAATCCAAAAACAATGAGGAAGACTGAACTAGAATCATCCAACATAATATGCATATAGTATGATTTCATTTTACACAGCTGGGCATTAAAATTGACTAAACAATCCTACTTCCTCGTGTATCAAATTGATCAATTAGGGCATTCCACATAAACCCGAATAGGGTGTGTACAGTGTATGATGCAGTTTTGCAAATATCATGTGTCACATCTCTTGAAAAATTGTTGCAGATGTTGACTCGGAGACCAGAAGAACTTGCGCCAAGTGTGCCTAAGAATGAGAAACAAGTACATATTTGATATGAAAAAAGCCAGACATAGTAGATTACATTGACGGGCGTAAGAGAATGATAGAAATCATCTTTTGGAAGGGTTGGTATGGAGTTGATGTTCAGGTACTTTTGAGTACTTTCAATATAATTGATCTACTTGCATAATTGTTTCTGGGATACATTAATTTTCTGGTTTCTAAGCATTTTTTATTTTGTACCCGTTGCAACACACGGGCTCTTTTGCTAGTTACCATTAACATGAAAAGTGACATTGCCTTTAGTGCAATCAATAACAGCCCCTGCAGTATTCAAAAAGGGTCTTCCAAGAATAATAGACATACTATCGTCCTCGGAAATATCAAGAATAACAAAGTCCGTTAAAATAGTAACGTTTGCAACTACAACAGGCACATCCTCACAAATACCGACATGTATAGCAGTTGATTTATCAGCCATTTGCAAAGATATTTCAGTAGGTGTCAACTTATTCAAATCAAGTCTACGATATAAAGAGAGAGGCATAACACTAACACCGGCTCCAAGATCACATAAAGCAGTTTTAACATAGTTTCTTTTAATAGAGCATGGTATAGTGGGTACTCCTGGATCTCTGAGTTTCTTTGGTGTTCCACCCTCAAAAGTATAATTAGCAAGGATGGTGGAAATTTCAGCTTCCGTTATCTTTCTTTTATTTGTAACAATATATTTCATATACTTAGCATAAGGATTCATTTTGAGCATATCAGTTAATCGCATACGCAAAAAGATAGGTCTAATCATTTCAGCAAGGCGCTCAAAATCCTCATCATCCTTTTTCTTGGATGGTTTGGGAGGAAAAGGCATGGGTTTCTGAACCCATGGTTCTCTTTCCTTACCGTGTTTCCTAGCAACAAAGTCTTGCTTATTATAATGTTGATTCTATGATTGTGGGTTATCAAGATCAACAGTAGGTTCAATTTCTATATCATTATCATTACTAGGTTGAGCATCATCATGAACATTATCGTTAACTTTATCACTAGTTTCAGGTTCATTACCAGATTGTGTTTCAGCATCATAAATAGAAATATCATTTGGATTCTCAGGTGTTTCAGTGATAGGTTTACTAGAAGCATGCAAAGTCTTATCATTTTTCTTTTTCATCCTATTAGAAGGACTAGGTGCATCTACATTATTTCTCTGAGAATCTTGCTCAATTCTCTTAGGGTGGCCTTCGGGATACAAAGGTTCATGAGTCATTCTACCAGTTCTAGTAGCCACTCTAACAACATTATCATTATTCTTACTATTCAATTCATTGAGAAAATCATTTTGAGCTTTAAGTACTTGTTCTACATGAGTGGTAACCATAGAAGCATGCTTACTAATAAGTTTTAGTTCACTTTTAGCATTAGCCATATAATCACCCAAGTGTTCAAGCATATTTGAATTGTATTTCAATTGTCTACAAAAGTAAGTGTCGGAGTAATGGGCCACGGGTAGGCTAACCCAGGCCCAGAACCTTTCAAGACATTGAGGTAGACTGCGCCCCTCGAGACCCCAGGACGAAGAGCCGCCTCCCGAGAGTCGGCGGCGAGGCGGCCGGCTGCCCACTCGCGGCCGAGTCCTAGTAATGACTTCAGGATGAGCCGACTCCTGACTGGCGACTTCCAGAGAAGCCGGCCTTGGGGAGTCGGCCCGCGACGCCAACAACCCCCATGCCCTCATAAAGAGGGACGGGACGGGGAGTGGCCACAGTAAGGTCAACTCCCACCCCTTTTTCAAGGACAGGCGTGGCTACAGTACGCCGTACCCGTGGAGATCTCCGCACGGCGCGACACTGTTGCCATCCCGTCCCTGACATCAGCTCCAGGGGGCGGAGCCCTGTGCCCACGACGGCCTGCTGGTACGACCCAGGGATGATGGGTCCCACCAGTCAGCGGGCGTACGAAAGACGGCGAAAGCACCACCAGTCGGTCCGGATGGGAGTCGGCCACCAGGAGTCAGCCGGCCCCTCCCACGGGCCCCATGCGCCATTAATCAGACACGCCAAGTAGTGGCCACAGTGATCGCCTGCCAGACGGCGGGGCTATCGCCACGACCTCATGACCGAGCCTACGTCATTAGAGGCACAGCTACAGTAATCTGCAGTGGCAAGGACCCGCCCGCGGCGGACGCGGCCTGTCGGCTCCACACCAAGACAGTCGGCGGGGCCCACCAGTCGGCGGGGCCCACCAGTCGGCGGGCCCCAGGAGTCGGCGGATAAGACGGCGGCCAGAGAGACTGACGGCTGGACCCGCGCCCAGCCGGATTACCATTGTACCCCTGGGGGGTAGGCCTATATAAACCCCCCAGGGCATCCATGCAAAGGGTTGGAATCCATGAGCACTAGACCAGATCATATAGGAAGGAAAGAGCTAGCCTTGCCTTCTCCTACCTCCAGAAAACAGCTCAAGGAGCAACCGTGTAAACACTTTTCCATAGTGATCATGCGGAGATCCCGTAGAGCAGCAGTAGGGGTATTATCTCCCCGGAGAGCCCTAAAGTTGGGTAAGATTCGCCGGCGTGCATGTCTTCGCCTTTTCCCGTTTGCAGGCACCGGCGACGTTCTACTCGCCCCCACCATGATAAGCCATCCTTTGGCATATGTCGCACCCAACCCCCGACATTTGGCGCCCACCTTGGGGCATGGTGAACCGTCGTCCGGAGACCTGCTCTGTACGGGAACCCTTTTTCTCCCTGGCGAGCGCAGCCAGCCCGGCACGCCAGACGGAGTTTGCACTGACGCGCTGCACGACGTTTAGATCGCCTGTGCAGCCAGCTGCCTCGCCGATCTTGTCAGCGAGGTTCACCTCTCCGACGAACCTGCATCCAACGCAGGAACAGGCGGCCCCGAGAGCCTCATCGCGGGCCTCCTCGACCAACTCCACGTCGGCGGCGAGCCTTCCATGGACTTGGAGTCTGTAGGCTCCACCGACCCGATGCTGGTTGACTCCGACACCGCATCGCTCGACGCGTTCCCCACCAACATGGTGGTCTACGACGAGCCTCTCCCTTGCACGGAGATCGACGGAAGCACCGTCACCGAGGTGCTCGTCATCGGTCATGACGAGCCTCCCGGCGGAGGAGCGCATGACCCACTTGGCGCGGCACTACAAGACCTGATTGCGCCCATTCCGGAAGACGCTGACGCGGAGACGTTGGAGGCGCGCCGCCTTCAGCTCGTCGAAGGCGCGAAGATGCTGGCTAGCATGAGACGCTTGTCAGAAGCCTACCAGCGTGAGATGGATCGCGCTGTGGGTGGCTCGCCAGCCCCAGCTGGGCCCAGCCGCCTTGGCGCGGTCCAGCAGTGCGGTGTGGCCATCGCCAACCTATTCGGGGCAAGTCGCCCTGTGTACGCCATGCCTGCGGAGAACATTCGAGCCTCCCAGGCGGCGGTGGATGAGCTGGACAACTTCGAGGGCGAAGAGCGCCGCCTAATGATGGAGCGAGTCCAGCGACTCCTCGATGCGGCTGCCGCGCAGAACGAGGCCGGCTGCCGCACGGAGGCGCCGCAGCGGCAAAACGACGACCTTTGCCGAGATCAAGGCGCAACATCTCGGACGCCGACTGGCGGCACCCGAGGAAGGAAAGACAAGGATCCGGCTGTCAGCCACAGTCGGACTCACATTACCATAGAGCGCGACCAAGACGGCCGCCCGAGAGCAGTGGAACGACGGGACGACTGTCCGCCTCCTCCTCCTCGCAAGGAAAGGCAAGTCTCCCCGCCACCTGTTGACCATTCGACTCTCGGTGACCGCCTTGGCCGCCAAGAGGGAGTCGGAGAAAACGACGCCCGCCACCGGATCGACCGACTTCACCGATCCCTGGCGCTGGAAGAAGAAGACAAGTTGGGTCCGCCTTGTTTCAGGCCCCGCATTCGAGACGAGCCCTTTCCCAAAGGGTTAACGCTCCCAAGAGACACGCCCAAGTACACCGGCTCCGTGAAGCCAGAGGACTGGCTGGTTGACTACTCCACGGCTGTCAACATAGCGAACGGCAACAAGCGTCTTGCCGTAAAATACGTTTCGCTCATGCTCCAGGGCACGGCCCGGACATGGCTGAACAGCCTGAAACCCTGCAGCATCAACAGCTGGGTCGACTTCACCGAAGCATTCGTCCGCAACTTCACAAGCACGTAGAAGCGTCCTCCCAAGCCTCGTCAGCTTTCCTTGTGCATGCAAGGCCCCAACGAGTCGACCCGCGACTACCTCACGCGTTGGGCCGAGCTTCGGAACTCCTGCGAGGGCGTGCACGAGGTGCAGGCTATCGAGTACTTCATCGCCGGGTGCAGAGAAGGCACCCTCCTCAAGCACAAGCTCCTCTGCGACGAGCCAGAAACCCTCGACGAGCTGCTGATCATAGCAGACAAGTGTGCCACGGCCGACTCCTCCATGAAGGCGGAGATTCAAGTTAGCGCAACTAGCAAAGTGGCCCCTCGGGCTCCTAGAACTCCGGCGGGAGACGCTAGTCGGCGGCAACAGCAGAACGACCACAAGCGCAAGGCCCCACAGCCGGCTTCCAGCAACCGGCAGGTCGCGACAGTTGAAGACCAGCAGCCGGATGGGCAGCCTCCACCCAAGTGACAGAAAGGTGGCAAGCCCAACTGGTTGCCGGCTTTCTCATACGAGCAGACTCTAGATGGTCCTTGCAAGTTCCATAGCGGTGCGAAGCCGTCAAACCACACCACCCAGAAGTGCCACGGGCTCACCAGGATTGCCAAAGGAGACGGCCTCCAACCTTCCCCCTCCTGCTGGGCAGCAGCCTCCGCCTCCGCCCCAGTAGCCGGCTGTCAGGCCAGTCGGCGCAGTACAAGACGAGTACCCCGAAGAGCACGGAGCCTACGTGATATTTACCAGCGTGGCTGATGATCGATGCAGCAGGCGGCGGCAGCGACAAGAGGTAAATGCAGTAGCATCAGAGACGCCAGAGTTCATGCACTGGTCCGAGAAGCCTATCAGTTGGAGTAGGGCTGATCACCCAGAGGTGATGCCAAGTCTGGGCTCTTATGCCTTGGTCTTGGATGCCACCTTTGCCACGGATAGACGAGCTGCTCATTTCTCGCGAGTTCTGATAGACGGAGGCAGCAGCATCAACATCTTGTACAAGGACACCATGGAGAAGTTAGGAATCAAGCAAAGACAGCTTCAGAACAGCCGGACTGTGTTCCACGGCATTGTTCCTGGTCTTTCCTGCTCACCAATCGGCAAAATCCTAATGGACGTCCTCTTTGGAGACAAAGATCACTTCCGCCGAGAGTCAGTTTGGTTTGAGGTGCTGGACCTCGAGAGCCCATACCATGCATTACTTGGCCGACCCGCCCTGGCCAAGTTCATGGCGGTCCCCCACTACGCCTACCTCAAAATGAAGATGCCTAGTTCCAGGGGGATTTTGACCATAGCCGGTGACTACCGGAAGTCGTCTGCCTGCGCTGCTGAGAGTAGTCAACTGGCCGAGTCCCTGGTGATCATGGTCGAGAAGCGGCTCCTTGACCGGGTTGTGGCGATGGCCGGCAAGCAGCTAGAGGTGTCGCCTCACCCAAAGGGGTCGGAGGCTGAGGGTTTGTTCAAGCCGGCCAACGAGACAAAGAAGATACCCTTGGATCCAGAGCACCCAGAGAGGTACACTGTCGTAGGCGCAAACCTCGACAGCAAATGGGAAGGCGAGCTCATCGATTTCCTCCGTGAGAATCGGGACATCTTCACATGGTCCCCCAAAGACATGCCAGGTGTACCGACGGAATTCGCCGAGCACAAGTTACATGTCCGATCTGATGCAAAGCCGGTCGGGCAGCCCTTGCGTAGCCTATCAGAAGAAAAGAGAAGAGTTGTCAGAGAAGAGATAGCCTGACTCCTAGCAGCCGACTTTATTATGGAAGTATTCTTTCCAGAGTTGCTAGCCAACCCGGTCCTGGTACTGAAGAAGAACAAGCAGTGGCGAATGTGTATTGACTACACAAGCCTCAACAAGGCCTGCCCCAAGGACCCGTTCGCTTTACCAAGAATTGATCAGGTGATAGACTCCATAGCCGGATGCGAGCTGTTGAGCTTTTTGGATGCATATTCAGGATATCACCAGATCAAGCTGAACCCGGCTGACAGACTGAAGACCGCCTTCATCACGCTGTTTGGAGCCTTCTGCTACCTCACCATGACGTTCAGCTTGAGGAATGCCGGCGTCACCTTTTAGCGTTGCATGCAGAAGTGCCTCCTCAAGCAACTCGGCAGAAACGCCCACGTCTACGTGGACGATGTGGTGGTGAAGACGGAAAAGCATGGAACACTGCTGGAAGACCTCAAGGAGACCTTTGAGAACCTGCGCCGATTCCAGATCAAGCTCAACCCTGAGAAGTGCGTCTTCGGAGTACTAGCCGGCCAACTTCTTGGCTTCCTGGTCTCTGAACGCGGCATAGAGTGCAACCCTGTAAAGATCAAGGCCATTGAGAGGATGGAGGTACCCAGCCGACTGCTGGACGTGCAAAACTTCACCGGCTGCTTGGCATCCATCAGCCGATTCATTAGTCGGCTGGGCAAGAAAGCTGTCCCCTTGTACCAGCTCATGAAGAAGACCACTTTTTTGAGTGGAACCACAAGGCGGACGAAGCTTTTCTCCAGTTGAAGAAGATGCTGACTACTCCACCCGTTTTGGCGGCTCCGACTCCTAAGGAACCTTTGCTCCTGTACATCGCCGCCACCAGCCGGGTAGTCAGCACAGTCATTGTAGTGGAACGCAAGGAGGAAGGCAAGGCACTACCTGTCCAGAGACCGGTATATTACCTGAGCGAAGTACTGTCGGCCTCCAAGCAGAACTACCCCCACTACCAGAAGATGTGCTACGGCGTGCACTTTGTCGCCAAGAAATTGAAGCCTTACTTTCAAGAGCATCCAATCACTGTGGCCTGCACGGCGCCACTTGCCGAGATCATCGGAAGCCGAGATGCTTCTGGCCGAGTGGCCAAATGGGCCATAGAGCTGGCTCGCTACACCATCCACTACCAGCCCCGCACCGCCATCAAGTCACAAGCACTGGCCGACTTTCTCGTCGACTGGGCCGAGACCCAATACCTACCTCCAGCGCTCGACTCCACCCATTGGCGGATGCATTTCGACGGCTCCAAGATGCGCACCGGCTTGGGAGCCGGCGTTGTCCTCACTTCTCCTAAAGGCGACAAGCTCAAATACGCACTGCAAATTCATTTTGCCGCCTCCAACAATGTCGCCAAGTACAAGGCGCTCATTCACGGGCTCCATCTTGCCAAAGAACTTGGCATTCGCCGGATCCTGTGTTATGGTGAATCGGACTTAGTGGTCCAGTAGTCGTCTGGCGACTGGGACGACAAAGATGCAAACATGGCGAGTTACCGTTTCCTCGTGCAGCAACTGAGTGGGTATTTCGAGGGGTGTGAGTTCTTGCATGTTCCAAGAAACGACAACGACCAAGCAGACGCCTTGGCACGAATCGGCTCTACCCGCCAAGCAATACCATCCGGCGTCGCCCTTCAACGCCTCCTCAAGCCGTCTGTCAAGCCTTCACCAGAATCAGACTCCATCTTTGTGCCGGCTCCTCCCGAAGAAGTCGGATCCGACTCCAGAGCCCCAGCGGACGGTACGAGGATTTGTGTAGATGGCTCCAAAGCCGCCACAGTCGAGGCCGGCCCAGGGACTGCAGAACCCGGCCCAGGGACTGCGGTGGCCGGCCCGAAGACTCCAGAACTCAGCCCAAGAGCTGCGCCAGTCGGCCCGGGGACTTCATTAATCCAGCAAGCGGTTGTTGACTCCAGCCCGCCGCCTCCCAGCCCAGCTGCCCTCGTCCAAGTCGCAGTTCTGGCAGTTGAAGAAATAGTAGCACCCTCATGGGCCCAGCCCATCCTCAAATTTCTGGTGAGCAAAGAGCTGCCGACTGATGAGACCTTAGCTCGGCAAGTACAACGCCGAGCGGCAGCCTACACCATAGTCAACAGAGAGCTGGTCAGGCGCAGCGTCACTGGTGTCTACCAGCGCTGCGTAGAGCCAGAGAAAGGCCAAGCAATTCTCTAAGACATCCATCAAGGCGAGTGCGGCCACCATGTGGCTTCAAGAGCACTCATCGCCAAAGCTTTCCGACACAGTTTCTTTTCGCCAACAGCCTTAGAAGAGGCCAAGGAATTGGTCCAAAAATGCAAAGGGTGCCCGAAGTTCCACTCCAAGCCGCATTAGCCGGCTTCTACACTCAAGACCATTCCCATTGCCTGGCCTTTCGCAGTTTGGGGTCTAGACATGGTGGGACCATTCAAGACGGCACGAGGTGGCTTAACTCACTTACTTGTTGCAATGGACAAGTTCACCAAGTGGATAGAAGCAAAGCCAATCAAGAAACTGAACGGTCCGACTGCCATGACTTTCATCTCCGACATCACAATTCGGTACGGCATACCACACAGCATCATCACCAACAACGGAACGAATTTTGCCAAAGGCTCCTTGGCCCGTTTCTGTGCGACACAGGGCATCCGATTGGACCTAGCATCCGTCGCCCATCCACAGTCAAACGGCCAGGTGGAGCGAGCAAACGGCCTCATCCTGTCCGGCATCAAGCCCCGACTGATCGAGCCTCTGGAGTGCTCGGCTAGCTGCTGGCTCGAGGAGTTGCCAGCCGTCCTCTGGAGTCTGCGCACGACTCCAAACAAGTCAACCGGCTTCACGCCTTTCTTCCTCGTCTACGGTGCTGAAGCCGTCATCCCAACGGACATAGAGTTCGATTCCCCGCGAGTCACCATGTACACCGAGGAAGAAGCAGAAGAAGCACGACAAGACGGCGTCGACCTGCTGGAAGAGGGCCGGCTGTTGGCACTCAGCCGGTCCAGCATCTGATAGCAGAGCCTACGAAGATACTACAATAGAAAGGTCAGGACGAGATCTTTCCAGGAGGGCGACCTCGTGCTCCGATTAATCCAGCGAACAGCTGGCCAGCACAAGCTGTCGGCACCTTGGGAAGTCCCCTTCATCATCAGCAAAGTGCTGGGCAACGACTCCTACTACCTGATCGACGCTCAGAAGCCCCGAGCACGCAAGAGGGACGACTCCGGCAAAGAGACAGAGCGGCCATGGAATGCAAATCTCCTCCGAAAATTTACAGTTAAACGCAGTATGTATCACGCTACCTTTTGTATTAAAAGTACCAAGACTACGGGGCCCCCGAGAAGAGCTCGGGGACTGCCCTATTTTATCTACATGATAAGAAATATGCCTTCGAGTATATTACTCTTTGTTATGCCGTTTGGCACCGGGTTCGACTAGTCGGCCTGGGGACTTGCCGACCTGTGCTATGAAATGCTTCCTGCAGCCGGACAAGTAGTGTGTGGCGTCTAAACCCTCTCCTGCCAGAAGCCGCAGCTCGCAGAGCGACTGTCTGGTGGGTAGGAGTAAGGAAGAATTGGCGTCCACGTGAAAAATGGCTAAGGACTCAAAGCACAAACATAGCTTAAGGCCGGCTTCTAGCCTTTTTTCGCAAACCGACTCTTGAATAGTCGGCTTGCCGCCTTCTATCCGACTTGTTAAACAACCCTAAAAACGGCTAAGTACTTGCCTTCCCAAAGTGACCAAGAATTTGATCCAGCAGCGGTCCGCGGAGCGGCTGTCTGACTGACAAAGACGGCAACTGAGGGAAGACCGAAAAGGAAAAAGACAAAAGAACAATGAGCAAGAAAGATAGAAGTCGGATGAATATTTACATAACAAAGGCCCTTGGCCGAATCTTCGAGCAGAATTTCAAAATACACCCTGCGGGTGGAATTGTGCGGATTAACGAGTTCTTCAAAAACTATTAGAATAGATAAAACAAAGACAAGGTTGCAGCCTAAGGGGCGGCAGACGGGTTTGGAGGATCGGAGGAGATGGCGGTGTTGGATGTTGGGGCGGCCGGCTAGGTGGTCTCGGCTTGATCACCTCCGGCAGCAGTCGGCTCGGGCGGGCACGGCTCGTTGCTGGAGGCACGGTCGAGCTGAGGCTGGCCGTCCGCTCCGTCTTCCGGTGCCTCCGTCTCGCTTCCGTCCTCCGCCTCGTCTTCCTCCTCGACGCTGGAGCCGATCACCTCTACCGAGTCCTCGTCGTAGTCGGGGTTCAGCCCAAACCACTCCGGCGGCAACTCCTCGCCGTCTTCAGCCCGCTCGGGGAGAAAGATGCTGGTGTCGGTGTACTCGGCAATTGCCGCCGCACGCTTGACAAGGGCATCTTCTGCGGCTGCCAGCTCCGGCTGGGCCTCTGACCAGAGTGTGGCCAGCCGGTCTAGGTCCAGCCCCGGATACCACGCCTTGACGAATTCCAAGGCTCGGCACGCTTCGGCCCAGGCTGAGGAACCCTTCCAGGCCTCAAGACGGCCAGCCGCGACCTCCAGCCAGTCGGCAGTCCGACTAGGGGTGCGTGGAGCCTGCACATCTGGCCACAGGGCGGCGATCGCTTGGGCGCCGACACGTTGAAGCCGGCGCAGCATCTGGTGGGCCGGCCGCAGGCGAGCCCCAATGCTCAGAATGTGCTCGTCAAGAGTCCGAGGCGCATCAGCGGCGATCTCTGCGCCACCCTCCCTCCGCTCCTCGCGGTCGGCCTCGATAGCTTGAATGGCGGCCTGCGAGTGGCCGGGGAAGAAGTCTACCAAGACGGAAAAAATGAAGAACAAGTCAAAATAACCAGGAGTCGGCTCGACATATAGTCGGCGGCTCGAAGAAGGAAAGGAAAGAAGCTCACCGTCGACGAGGTCCTCGATCTCGTGGAAGCCGGAGACCAGCATTGCCTCCTTGTCTGTCCAGGAGGAACACTCGCTCGCGAACTCGGCCAGGAGGGCGGTTTCCGCCTCTTATGCCTCCTTCTGCGTCTTCGTAAGCAACTCCTTCTGCTCTGCCAATGGTGCGGCCAGCAGATCGCGCTCTGCGGCGAGCTTGCTGCACTCCTCCCCCTTGGCACGCAACGCGGAGTTGGCTTCGCTCAGCTGCTGTTGAAGAGCGGCGTTGGCCGCTGAAGAGAAAGAAGAAAGAAGGCGTTAAGTCATCAACGAAGAAGGTCGTCGGGGAGATCCGGCCCGACTGCTCAGCAGTCGGCCCGAATCTCGGGGACTACAGCCCGCGGGTGCGCCGGCGCGCCCCCGCAAAGAAGAAAAAGGACTCACTCCGGCTCTCCGACAAGTCGGCAGTCCGCTTGCCCAGCTCTTCAACGTTGCGGTTGAAGGCGGTGACACGGAGGTTGTGATAGTCCTGCAACAAGTATTTCAGAACAAATGTTAGTACCCGGAACTTACCAATTGGAGTTCCGGGCCGCCTGCTCAGCAGCCGGCCCAGAACTCGGGGACTACACCCAGTGGGTGCGCTGGCGCGCCCCCACAGAGAGAAACAAGAAGACAGTGACAAAGGAGAAAGCATACCCGGATGGCTGCCCGTGACGCCAGGTGCGCCTTGGTGCAGTTCTGGATGGCGTCGCTCTCAGCTCGCAGCTTCTTCTGGACATCCAGAAGCGCCTGGTTTAGCGGGCCCGTGCCGCCTCCTCATACCCACCCAATGGGCGCGGCGCTCGTCGCTTCGGCGTCTGGAATGGTCGAGCTGGCGGTGCCGGCCTCCAAGGGGCGTGGCACCGAAGTCGCCTTCTCAAGACGGCGACGCGTTGGCGAGCCGACTTGAAGGAGTAGCCTTGCCACGGCCTCGTCTTCAGTCAGCAGCAAGGGCGGATCCGCCGGCTGTTTGCCTTGCGCGCTTCTAGACGGCGGCGGGGGCGGCTGTGGCGGCGCGATCACGTCCGACATGGGGGCGTCGCCGCCTCCTCTCTCCACGATCAGGAACTCGCTGCCGACTTCCCCTGACTGCCTTGTGAACTCCGGGGGCGGCGGCGCGGAGTTCAAAGGGGTGACGAACACCGCCGACCGCTGGGGCGCGACTTCCTTAGCCGGCTGCTTTGCCGCAGCGGCGGCCTCGGCCGCCTCCAGCTTCTTCAGGGTGGAGGCCGCCTCCTTCTCGGCCTCCTCTTTCTCCCGGCGGGCGGCCTCGTCCTCCTCGCGCTTCTCCCGCGCGTTCCGCTCCGTCGCCTCCCGAAGGTCGGTGGCGGGGTCAATCCGCCGAGTGGTGGCAGACGTCTCCACCGACCCCATAACGGAGGCGGCGACAACCCTCTCAAGAGTGAGGGGAGCCCTGAGACGAGAAAAGCATATGAAAAACATAGACAAGATCAACATAGAGAAAATAAAGATAAGGGATGGAGGCGCTTACGCAGAGACCAGCGGCGGCTTCTTCACTTCCTTGCGGAAGCGGTTGGCTTTCGCGGCCGCCTCTTCCCGCTTGGTCGCGGCGGCCGCTCCCTTGAACTTCTTCGCCCGGCCACCAAGCGTACTCGGCCCGGCCCGGTGCTTCTTCGCATCGCCTTGAGCGTCCAAGCCGGCGGAGGAACTCGTGATTGGCTGGCCGGCTTTTGGCTGGCCAGCTTTTGGCTGGCGACGCGGGGCGAATTCTCCCTCGGCCTCGTCGTCAGGCCAGTCGGCGAAAGTGGCCGAAGGCCTGGAGCCGCCTGCTTCTCTTCCTCCTCCCTCGGCGTCGGCTTCCATGGCTGCCGCCCCCAAGTCGGGATCATCGACGTTGCTCTCCGCCCGATCGGGGACAAACTGACGAGTTGGCCCCGCGGTGCCGGCCGAAGGAGGGACGAGAGGATTCTGATTCAAAACAAAAACGGTCAAACTTGACAAACCAGACTCGGCAGCAAAAGAAACAGAAGAAGAAGGAAGACAACTTACAATAGGTGGGGGGTTGGCGCGTGAATATGGCTCCCTGCCGAACCGCCAGTCCACCGAGAGACCGCAGTTCGCGATGTAGTTCACCGTGTTCGCCACCTCCGCGTGAGGCATGTCCTTGGAGCACATCCGACTCGGGTCCCGATGACCGCTCATCTGGCAGATCAGGTGAGGTCGGCCTTGGAGTGGGAGGACTCGGCGCGCCACGAAGGCGGCTAGCAAGTCGGCCCCGGTCAGGCCCTCCAACTACGTCAGCACTCGGAGTCGCGCGACGGCGGCGGCACCAGCGGGAGACAGCGTCCTGGCTCGGTGTGACCAGCTGGGGAGCCTTCCAGCCGGCGCGCCGGCTTCGTAAGCCGGCAGGTCGACCCAGTCGCCTTCTGGGGCGACATTCTTCACATAAAAATATGACCGCTGCCACATCTTCACTGACTTAATCAGTGCGATGGTGGGAAATGGATTGTCGGCCACTGATCTCCGCATCGTGATGAATGCACCGCACTGGGCCGGCACACTGGCGACGTGGGTGTCGAGCTTGGATTGGAAGAACTCACCCCAGAGCTCGATGGTGGGGAGAACGCTGAGGGAGCCTTCGCACAGGGTGGCGAAGGCAGCCAGCAGCACCACCGTGTTCGGAGTAAGGTGGTGCGGCTGGAGCCCGTGGAACTGCAAGAAGGAGCGGAAGAAGCCGCTCGCCGGCAGTCCCAGGCCGCGCATGAGGTGCGAGCGGAATATGACCCACTCGCCCTCCTCCGGCGTCGGCGATATCTCTCCCTCCGGCGCGAGGCGGACCCGCACTAGTTCCCCGCCAGGAAGCTGCCGTGTCTGGCGGAGGATCTCGATGTCGTCGTCGTCAACCTCGGAGCCATCCCACACTCCGGAGCGAATAGCAAGAGGCGCGGCGGCGGACGAGGAGCTCATCGCTGCGGGCACGACGTGGTTTGGAGCAGCAGCGGCAAGAAGAAGAAGAAGCAAGAAGGAGCGAAAGGAAGTGGGGAGAATGGGCGCGCGTGCTTCGCCGCCCCCCCCCCCCCCCCCCCCCCGCCTACTTGTAGGCTCGTGGGCTGAGAAGTCGAGGGGCGGACGTGGAATTAACTGCGCCCGGGACCCCACGACCCCCACGATTTACCACACGAAGTTACCACGCGCAATAACCGCGCGGGAACCCCAACCGTCCGCGCGGCTGCAACGGATCCGTTCGCATGCCGAGGCGCGGTAGTGGCAGGCCCCGCCTGTAGGCCTGTCCTGTGCGCGCGTGGGCGATCAGACTAGCTCCTCCACATGGTGCCTCGCGACGGGTCAACCACGGGCGGCGACCCGGAAGCTTATCAGGCACGCCGCCTGAACTCTGCCGCAAGGTTCAAACTTTTTTAGGGGCAAGTTGGCCTTGAGAAAGTCCGACTCCAACTAGTCGGCTTAACAGAAGACGGCTAGCGAAGCCCAGATCCGACCGCCGGAGAGAAGAAACTGTTGAGGCTCCACGACATGTCCCCCTCGGAGCCTCACCAGCTTCGGGGACTACTGTCAGAATAATGGGCCATGGGTAGGCTAACCCAGGCCCAGAACCTTTCAAGACATTGAGGCAGACTGCGCCCCTCGAGACCCCAGGACGAAGAGCCGCCTCCTGAGAGTCGGCGGCAAGCCGGCCGTCTGCCCACTCGCGGCCGAGTCCTAGTAACAACTTCAGGATGAGCCGACTCCTGACTGGCGCCTTCCAGAGAAGCCGGCCTTGGGGAGTCGGCCCGCGACCCCAACAACCCCCATGCCCTCATAAAGAGGGACGGGACGGGGAGTGGCCATAGTAAGGTCCACTCCCACCCCCTTTTCAAGGGCAGGCGTGGCTACAGTACGCCGTACCCGCGGAGATCTCCGCGCGGCGTGACACTGTTGCCATGCCGACCCTGATATCAGCTCCAGGGGGCGGAGCCCTGTGCCCACGATGGCCTGCTGGTACGACTGAGGGATGATGGGTCCCACCAGTCGGCGGGCGTACGAAAGATGGCGAAAGCACCACCAGTCGGCCCGGATGGGAGTCGGCCAGCAGAAGTCGGCCGGCCCCTCCCACGAGCCCCACGCGCCATTAATCAGACACGACAAGTAGTGGCCACAGTGATCGCCCGCCAGGCGGCGGGGCTGTCGCCACGACCTCACGACTACAGTAATCTGCAGCCGGCAAGGACCCGCCCGCGGCGGACGCGGCCTGTCGGCTCCACACCAAGCCAGTCGGCGGGACCCAGGAGTCGGTGGATAAGACGGCGGCCAGAGTGACTGACGGCTGGGCCCGCGCCCAGCCGGATTACCATTGTACCCCTGGGGGTAGGCCTATATAAACCCCCAGGGCATCCATGCAAAGGGTTGGAATCCATGAGCACTAGACCAGGTCATATAGGAAGGAGAGAGCTAGCCTTGCCTTCTCCTACCTCCAGGAAACAACTCAAGGAGCAACCGTGTAAACACTTTGCAATAGTGATCATGCGGAGACCCCGTAGAGCAGCAGTAGGGGTATTATCTCCCCGGAGAGCCCTGAAGCTGGGTAAGATTCGCCGGCGTGCATGTCTTTGCCTTATCCCGTTTCCAGGCACCGGCGACATTCTACTCGCCCCCACCATGATAAGCCATCCTTTGCATATGTCGCACCCAACCCCCGACAATAAGCATTAATGTCTTCTTGCTTAGCCATAAATTTATCAAACTCATCTAAGCATGGGCTTGAAAATTTAGTAAATGGGATTTCAGCTTTATCATATCTATAGAGAGAATTTACCTTTACTACCTGTGTCGGGTTATCAAGACCATGAGTTTCTTCAATAGGATATGGATTAAGATCATATGTTTCTTCAACAGGCGGTAAATTAAGACCATGTATTTCTTCAATAGGAGGCAAATTCTTAACATCTTCAGCTTTAATACCTTTTTCTTTCATAGATTTCTTTGCCTCTTGCATATCTTCAGGACTGAGAAATAGAATACCCCTTTTCTTCGGAGTTGGTTTAGGAATAGGCTCAGGAGTTGGTTCAGGAACTGGTTCAGGAAGTGTCCAATTATTTTCATTTGTCAACATATTATTCAATATAATTTCAGCTTCATCTAGTATTCTCTCCGTGAAATCAGAACCAGCACAACTATCTAGGTAATCTCTGGTAGCATCGGTTAGTGCATTATAAAAGATATCAAGTATTTCATTTTTCTTAAGAGGATGATCAGGCAAAGCATTAAGTAATTTGAGAAGCCTCCCCGAAGCTTGTGGGAGACTCTCTTCTTCAATTTGCACAAAATTATATATATCCCTCAAAGCAGCTTGTTTCTTATGAGTAGGGAAATATTTAGCAGAGAAGTAATAAATCATATCCTGGGGACTACGCACACAACCAGGATCAAGAGAATTAAACCATATCTTAGCATCACCCTTTAATGAGAACAAAAATATTTTAAGGATATAAAAGTAACGAGTTCTCTCATCATTAGTGAACAGGGTAGCTATATCATTTAATTTAGTAAGATGTGCCACAACAGTTTCAGATTCATAGCCAGGAAGAGGATCAGATTCAACCAAAGTAATTATATCAAGATCAACAGAGAATTCATAATCCTTATCGATAACACAGATAGGTGAAGTAGCAAAAGCAGGGTCAGGTTTCATTCTAGCATTTAGAGATTGCTGCTTCCATTTAGCTAATAACATGTTGAGTTCGTACCTATATTTGAAGCTAAAATAGCTAAAGAAACTTCTTTATCAAAATCATAACCCTTAGGAATAACAGGCAAGTCTTCATCATCACTTTCATCAGTATTATCAGATTCAATTTTTTCACTCTCTCTAACCCTAGCAAGTTGTTCATCAAAAAATTCACCAAGTGGCACAGTAGTATCAAGCATAGAAGTAGTTTCATTATAAGTATCATGCATAGCAGAAGTGGCATCATCAATAACATGCGACATATCAGAACGAATAGCAGAAGCAGGTTTAGGTGTCGCAAGCTTACTCAAAACAGAAGGTGAATCAAGTGCAAAGCTAGATGGCAGTTCCTTTCCTCCCCTCGTAGTTGACAGATAAATCTTGGTTTTTGGATCTCTCAAGTTCTTCATAATGATAAGCAGATATAAATCCCAAGTGACTCAAAGAATAGAGTTATGCTCCCCGGCAACGGCGCCAGAAAATAGTCTTGATAACCCACAAGTATAGGGGATCGCAACAATTTTCGAGTGTAGAGTATTCAAACCAAATTTATTGATTCGACACAAGGGGAGCCAAAGAATATTCTCAAGTATTAGTAGTTGAGTTGTCAATTCAACCACACCTGGAAACTTAATATCTGCAGCAAAGTATTTAGTAGCAAAGTAATATGATAGTAGTGGTAATGGTAGCAAAAGGTAATGATAACAAAAGTAATGTTTTTGGTATTTTGTAGTGATGATAGCAATAGCAACGGAAAAGTAAATAAGCGAAGAACAATATATGGAAAGCTCGTAGGCAATGGATCAGTGATAGAGAATTATGCCGGATGCGGTTCATCATGTAACAGTCATAACCTAGGGTGACACAGAACTAGCTCCAATTCATCAATGTAATGTAGGCATGTATTCCGAATATAGTCATATGTGCTTATGGAAAAGAACTTGCATGACATCTTTTGTCCTACCCTCCTGTGGAAGCAGGGTCCTATTGGAAACTAAGGGATATTAAGGCCTCTTTTTAATAGAGAACCGGAACAAAGCATTAGCACATTGTGAATACATGAACTCCTCAAACTATGGTCATCATCGGTAAGTATCCTGATTATTGTCACTTCGGGGTTAACGGATCATAACACATAGTAGGTGACTATAGACTTGCAATATAGGATCAAGAACTCTCATATATTGATGAAAACATAATAGATTCAGATCGGAAATCATGGCACTCGGGCCCTGGTGACAAGCATTAAGCATAGCAAAGTCATAGAAACATCAATCTCAGAACATAGTGGATACTAGGGATCAAACCCTAACAAAACTAACTCGATTACATGATAGATCTCATCCAACCCATCACCGTCCAGCAAGCCTATGATGGAATTACTCACGCACGGCGGTGAGCATCATGAAATTGGTGATGGAGGATGGTTGATGATGACGATGGCGACGGATTCCCCTCTCCGGAGCACCGAACGGACTCCAGATCAGCCCACCCGAGTGGTTTTAGGGCTTGGTGGCGGCTCCGTATCATAAAACACAATGAATTCTTCTCTCTGATTTTTCTCCCTGAAAGCAAATATATAGAGTTGGACTTGAGGTCAGAGGAGCTCCAGGGGGCCCATGAGGTAGGGGGCGCGCCCTAGGGGGGCAGAAGCGCCCCCACCCTCGTGGACAGGTGGTGGGCCCCCTGGTCTTCATTTTTTGCAAGGATTTTTTATATTTTCCGAAAAGGTGTTCCGTGAAGTTTCAGGTCATTCTAAGAACTTTTGTTTCTGCACATAAATAACACCATGGTAATTCTGATGAAAACAGCGTCAGTCCGGGTTAGTTCCATTCAAATCATGCAAGTTAGAGTCCAAAACAAGGGCAAAAGTGTTTGGAAAAGTAGATACGACGGAGATGTATCAGCAAGCACTAAGCATATATGGTGGCTAACATACGCAAATAATAGCGAGAAGAGAAGCAATGCAACGGTCGAGAAGCAAGAAATAATCAAGAAGTGATCCAGAATCTACTTACGTTCAAACATAACACAAGAACCGTGTTCACTTCCCGGACTCTGCCGAGAAGAGACCATCACGGCTACACGCGTGGTTGATGCATTTTAATTGAGTTAAGTGTCAAGTTCTCTACAACCGGACATTAACAAATTCCCATCTGCCACACAACCATGGGCACGGCTTTCGAAAGTTCAAACCCTGCAGGGGTGTCCCAAATTAGCCCATCACAAGCTCTCACGGTCAACGAAGGATATTCCTTCTCCCTGGAAGACCCGATCAGACTCGGAATCCCGGTTACAAGACATTTTGTCAATGGTAAAACAAGACCAGCAAGACCTCTCGATGCGCCGACATCTCGATAGGAGCTGCACATATCTCATTCTCAGGGCAACACCGGATAAGCTAAGCGTATAGGTACCAACATAACCCAAGTTGCCAAGGGACGGTCCCGCACGGTGCTGTAGTTCATACCAACACTTAGAGAAGCACTGGCCCGGGGGGGTCAAAATAAGATGACCCTCAGGTTAATTACTCCCAAGGGAAAGGTATAGTTTGTTAGGCAAATGTAAAACCAAGGTTGGGCCTTGCTGGAGCAGTTTTATTCAAAGCGAACTGTCAAGTGGTTCCCATAACACCCAATTGCGTAAGGGATGCAAAATCAAGGAACATAACACCGGTATGACGGAAACTAGGGCTGCAAGAGTGGAACAAAACACCAGGCATAAGGCCGAGCCTTCCACCCTTTACCAAGTATATAAATGCATTAATATAAATAAGAGATATTGTGATATCCCAACATATCCATGTTCCAAACATGGAACAAACTTCATCATCACCTGCAACTAGCAACGCTATAAGAGGGGCTGAGCAAAAGTGGTAACATAGCCAAACAATGGTTTGCTAGGAAAGGTGGGTTAGAGGCTTGACATGGTCATCTTGACATAGCAATAGAGCGAACAACTAGCAAGCAAATATAGAAGTGATTTCGAGGGTATGGTCATCTTGCTTGAGATCCCGCAAGGAATAAGAACGAGTCCATGAAGAAGACAAATGGATGAAGTCGAACGAATCCTCACAAACGCGACGTTATCAGAACTATCCCACAGAAGCAACATCGGAAAGAAGCAAACCACATGGTAAACAACCATCACATAATCATGGCATGATGCACAACCAAGTATGATGCATGTCCGGTATAAAGAGGCATGGCATGGCAAAGTGCACAAGCAAAACTACAAGTTAAGTGGAGCTCAATACGCAACGAGTTGCATATTGATGAAACACCACAACAATTATTTAGTTCTCTCCCGTTTAAGTACTCAACAAAATTAAATGTTGGTTAGCATGGCAAGATGTGAAGCATAATTAAACTAACTATCTAGTCAAGTTTAAATGAGGCTGGAAATAACAAACAACAATTCCGGAAAATCCTCATGTGCATATTTTTAGGTTTGGTACTGTTCTGCCCTAAACCATATTTTAGAGTTACTAAACATGCAATATGAGTGCACCATGTTAAACTAGGAATTTTTCTACCCCATTTACATATAAAGTTTGTTAGGTTTGGAGCTACGGTTATTTAGTTATGAATTAAATCATTTTAACATGGCAATTAAGCAAATAAATGCAAACAGCGGTTTAAACATTTTAAACATGGTTGAAAGTTGGATATTATGAAAATAGATAAAATGCTAAGCAAGTTAAATATATAAAAAAAATTTAACTGATGCACAATTTGTGAGAAATTATATGCATGAAGTTAGAGGTTTTTTTGTAAAACTGCAATTCCCTGGAAAAATGAAAAAATCGCGAGTGACAAGAAAAAAAACATTGTTGGAACGAAACTGAGTCGTACTGGGCTGAGGGGAGTTGCTCGCATGGGCCTGCGAGGTCTAGCTGGGCCAAGCCGGGGAAAGGTAGGCCGGCTCCTGGCCCTTGCGCGAAGCGCTGGTCAGCGAGGCAGCGACCGAGCTGCTGCTGCTTGATGCAGAGACGAACCCCATGCTGGCGCCCATGCCTGATGGTGGAAGACGACAATGGAACTCGAGGGCAGACGACGACGACATGCAGATGGGCGGATCTGGTCCCTTGGAGGCGTGGGGTCACGGATCCGGCCGGTGGCGCCTGCTGCGCGGCTCCATGGCGCTCGGCTGCTACTCTCATGACGGGGAGAGAGGAAGGTTAGAGAGAGAAAGAAGAAGAAGGGAGAAAGGGAAAGGATAGTGGGGCGACACGACCTGGGTCCAGCGGGGTTGCCGTGGTCGCCGGCGGCGGCTGGCTCTGGCGAGGCCATCGACGGGTGGTGGCGCTCGGGGCCGAGGTGAGGAGGCGGTTACCTCTACGGGAGGATGCGGGAGGCGAGGTGAGCGCTCTTGCGCTGCGGGCGACGGAGCGGTTCCGGGCCCGGATGGGCTCCAGATGGGCCTGGTGGGCCTATGGTGAAGTGGGACGCGAGAAGGACGCATGGAGGCTTCCGATTGGCTGCGCACGATAGCTGGTGGCGGCGTGGCCTATGGGACGGCGCCAAGTGGTGGAGAGGAGGTGGCCGGCGCCGGATTACGAGGAGAAGGTGGGAGGTGGCGGGGCTGATGATTTGGGTGTTGGGGAACATAGCAGAATTTTAAAATTTTCTATGCATCACCAAGATCAATCTATGGAGTCATCTAGCAACGAGGGAGAGAGGAGTGCATCTACATACCCTTGTAGATCGCGCGCGGAAGCGTTCAAGACAACGGGGTGGATGGAGTCGTACTTGTCGTGATCCAAATCACCGATGACCTAGTAGAACAGACGGCACCTCCGCGTTCAACACACGTACGGTTGGGAATACTTCTCCTCCAACTTGATCCAGCAAGCGGGAAGGAGAGGTTGATGGAGATTCAGCAGCACGACCGCATGGTGGTGGAAACTACGGCGATCTCGGCAGGGCTTCGCCGAGCACTGCGAGAAAGAGAGGTGTCACGGGAGGGAGAGGGAGAGGCCAAGGGCTAGGGTGCGGCTGCCCTCCCTCCCGGCCCTAGGGGATCCAATCTCCAAGTGGGGCGCCCCCCACCCCTAGGGTTTCCAACCCTAGGCGCAGGGGAGGCCCAAGGGGGGCGCACCAGCCCACTAGGGGCTGGTTCCCCTCCCACTTCGGCCCATGGGGCTCTCCGGGATAGGTGGCCCCACCCGGTGGACCCCCGGGACCCTTCTGGTGGTCCCGTTACAATACTGATTACCCCTGAAACTTTCCCGATTGCCGAAACTTGACTTCCTATATATAAATATTCACCTCCGGACCATTCCGAAACTCCTCGTGACGTCCGGGATCTCATCCGGGACACCGAACAACTTTCGGGTTACCGTATACTAATATCTCAACAACCCTAGTGTCACCGAACCTTAAGTGTGTAGACCCTACGGGTTCGGGAGACACGCAGACATGACCGACATGACTCTCCGATCAATAACCAACAGCAGGATCTGGATACCCATGTTGGCTCCCACATGCTCCTCGATGATCTCATCGGATGAACCACGATGTCGAGGATTCAATCAATCCGTATACAATTCCCTTTGTCAGTCGGTACGTTACTTGCCCAAGACTCGATCGTCGGTATCCCAATACCTCGTTCAATCTCGTTACCGGCAAGTCACTTTACTCGTACCGTAATGCATGATCCCGTGATCAACCACTTGGTCACATTGAGCTCATTATGATGATGCGTTACCGAGTGGGCCCAGAGATACCTCTCCATCATACGGAGTGACAAATCCCAGTCTTGATTCGTGCCAACCCAACAAACACTTTCAGAGATACCTGTAGTGTAACTTTATAGTCACCCAGTTACGTTGTGACGTTTGGCACACCCAAGGAACTCCTATGGTATCCGGGAGTTTCACAATCTCATGGTCTAAGGAAATGATACTTGACATTCGGAAAAGCTATAGCAAACGAACTACACGATCTTTGAGCTATGCTTAGGATTGGGTCTTTTCCATCACATCATTCTCCTAATGATGTGATCCCGTTATCAATGACATACAATGTCCATAGTCAGGAAACCATGACCATATTTTGATCAACGAGCTAGTCAACTAGAGGCTCACTAGGGACGTGTTGTGGTCTATGTATTCACACATGTATTACGATTTCCGAATAACACAATTATAGCATGAACAATAGACAATTATCATGAACAAAGAAATATAATAATAACCATTTTATTATTGCCTCTACGGCATATTTCCAACAGTCTCCCACTTGCACTAGAGTCAATAGTCTAGTTACATTGTGATGAATTGAGCACCCATGCAGTTCTGGTGTTGATCATGTTTTTCTCTAGGGAGAGGTTTAGTCAATGGATCTGCCACATTCAGGTCCGTATGTACTTTACAAATATCTATGTCTCCATTTTGAACACTTTCCCGAATGGAGTTGAAGCGACGCTTGATATGCCTGGTCTTCCTGTGAAACCTGGGCTCCTTCGCAAGGGCAATAGCTCCAGTGTTGTCACAGAAGAGAGTCATCGGGCCCGACGCATTGGGTATGACTCCTAGGTCGGTAATGAACTCCTTCACCCAGATTGCCTCTTGTGCTGCATCCGAGGCTGCCATGTACTCCGCTTCACATGTAGATCCCGCCACAACGCTTTGCTTGCAACTGCACCAGCTTACTGTCCCACCATTCAAAATATACACGTATCTGGTTTGTGACTTAGAGTCATCCAGATCTGTGTCGAAGCTAGCATCGACGTAACCCTTTACGACGAGCTCTTTGTCACCTCCATAAACGAGAAACATATCCTTAGTCCTTTTCAGGTACTTCAGGATATTCTTGACTGCTGTCCAGTGTTCCATGCCGGGATTACTTTGGTACCTTCCTACCAAACTTACGGCAAGGTTTACATCAGGTCTGGTACACAGCATAGCATACATGATAGACCCTATGGCCGAGGCATAGGGGACGACACTCATCTTTTCTCTATCTTCTGCCGTGGTCGGGCATTGAGCCATGCTCAGTCTCGTACCTTGCAATACAGGCAAGAACCCCTTCTTTGACTGATCCATTTTGAACTTCTTCAATATCTTGCCAAGGTACGTACTCTGTGAAAGACCAATGAGGTGTCTCGATCTATCTCTATAGATCTTGATGCCTAATATATAAGCAACTTCTCCAAGATCCTTCATTGAAAAACACTTGTTCAAGTAGGCCTTTATGCTTTCCAAGAATTCTATATCATTTCCCATCAACAATATGTCATCCACATACAATATGAGAAATGCTACAGAGCTCCCACTCACTTTCTTGTAAATGCAGGCGTCTCCATAAGTCTGCGTAAACCCAAACGCTTTGATCATCTCATCAAAACGAATGTTCCAACTCCGAGATGCTTGCACCATCCCATAAATCGAGCGTTGGAGCTTGCACACCTTGTCAGCATTCTTAGGATCGACAAAACCTTCCGGCTGCATCATATACAATTCTTCCTTAAGGAAACCATATCTCATAATCATAGAATGCGACAATTGCTAACATGATTAAGACGGACTTCAGCTTCGCTACGGGTGGGAAAGTCTCATCGTAGTCAACCCCTTGAACTTGTCGATAACCCTTAGTGACAAGCCGAGCTTTATAGATGGTTACGTTACCATCCGCGTCTGTCTTCTTCTTAAAGATCCATTTATTTTCTATGGCTCGCCGATCATCGGGCAAGTGAGTCAAAGTCCATACTTCGTTTTCATACATGGATCCTATCTCAGATTTCATGGCTTCCAGCCATTTGTTGGAATCTGGGCCCGCCATCGCTTCTTCATAGTTCGAAGGTTCGCCGTTGTCTAACAACATGATTTCCAAGACAGGGTTGCCGTACCACTCTGGTGCGGAACGTGTCCTCGTGGACCTACGAAGTTCAATAGCAACTTGATCTGAAGTTTGATGATCATCATCAACAACTTCCTCTCTAGTCGGTGCAGGCACCTCAGGAACATTTTCTTGAGCTGCGCCACTTACCGGTTCAAGGGGTAATACTTCATCAAGTTCTACTTTCCTCCCCCTTATTTCTTTCGAGAGAAACTCTTTCTCTAGAAAGGACCCATTCTTGGCAACAAAGATCTTGCCTTCGGATCTGAGGTAGAAGGTATACCCAATAGTTTCTTTAGGGTATCCTATGAAGACGCATTTTTCCGATTTGGGTTCGAGCTTTTCAGGTTGAAGTTTCTTGAAATAAGCATCGCATCCCCAAACTTTTAGAAACGAGAGCTTCGGTTTCTTCCCAAACCATAATTCATACGGTGTCGTCTCAACAGATTTCGGCGGAGCCCTATTCAAAGTGAATGTGGCAGTCTCTAAAGCATAGCCCCAAAATGACAATGGTAGATCGGTAAGAGACATCATAGATCGCACCATATCCAATAGAGTGTGATTACGACGTTCAGACACACCATTACGCTGAGGTGTTCCAGGCGGCGTGAGTTGTGAAACTATTCCACATTTTCTTAAGTGTGTGCCAAATTTGTGACTCAAGTATTCTCCCCCACGATCTGATCGCAAGAACTTGATTTTCCTGTCACGTTGATTCTCAACCTCGCTCTGAAATTCCTTGAACTTTTCAAAGGTCTCAGACTTGTGTTTCATTATGTAGACATACCCATATCTATTCAAGTCATCAATGAGGGTGAGAACATAACGATAGCCACCGCGAGACTCAACACTCATTGGACCGCACACATCAGTATGTATGATTTCCAATAAGTTGGTTGCTCGCTCCATTGTTCCTGAGAACGGAGTCTAGGTCATTTTACCCATGAGGCATGGTTCGCACGTGTCAAATGATTCGTAATCAAGAGACTCCAAAAGTCCATCTGCATGGAGCTTCTTCATGCGTTTGACACCTATGTGACCAAGGCGGCAGTGCCACAAGTATGTGGGACTATCATTATCAACCTTACATCTTTTGGTATTCACACTATGAATATGTGTAACATTATGCTCGAGATTCATTAAGAATAAACCATTCACCAGCAGAGCATGACCATAAAACATATCTCACATATAAATAGAACAACCATTATTCTCGGATTTAAATGAGTAGCCATCTCGAATTAAACAAGATCCTGATACAATGTTCATGCTCAAAGCTGGCACTAAATAACAATTATTGAGGTTTAAAACTAACCCCGTAGGTAAATGTAAGGGCAGCGTGCCAACGGCGATCACATCGACCTTGGAACAATTCCCGACGCGCATCGTCACCTCATCCTTCGCCAGTCTCCGCTTATTCCGCAGCTCCTGCTTTGAGTTACAAATGTGAGCAACCGCACCGGTATCAAATACCCAGGAGCTACTATGAGTACTAGTAAGGTACACATCAATTACATGTATATCACATATACCTTTAGTGTTGCCGGCCTTCTTGTCCGCTAAGTATTTGGGGCAGTTCTGCTTCCAGTGACCACTTCCCTTGCAGTAAAAACATTCGGTCTCGGGCTTGGGTCCATTCTTTGGCTTCTTCCCGGCAGCTTGCTTACCGGGCGCGGCAACTCCCTTGCCGTCCTTCTTGAAGTTCTTCTTACCCTTTCCTTTCTTGAACTTAGTGGTTTTATTCACCATCAACACTTGATGTTCCTTTTTGATTTCCACCTCTGCTGATTTCAGCATTGAATATACCTCAGGAATGGTCTTTTCCATCCCCTGCATATTGAAGTTCATCACAAAGCTCTTGTAGCTCGGTGGAAGCGACTGAAGGATTCTGTCAATGACCGTGTCATCCGGGAGATTAACTCCCAGCTGAGTCAAGCGGTTATGCAACCCAGACATTTTGAGTATGTGCTCACTGACAGAACTATTTTCCTCCATCTTACAGCTGAAGAACTTGTCGGAGACTTCATATCTCTCGACCCGGGCATGAGCTTGGAAAACCATTTTTAGCTCTTCGAACATCTCATATGCACCGTGTCTCTCAAAACACTTTTGGAGCCCCGGTTCTAAGCTGTAAGGCATGCCGCACTGAACGAGGGAGTAATCATCAGCACGTGACTGCCAAGCGTTCATAACGTCTTGGTTCTCTAGGATGGGTGCGTCACCTAGCGGTGCTTCTAGGACATAATCTTTCTTGGCAGCTATGAGGATGATCCTTAGGTTCCGGACCCAGTCCGTATAGTTGCTGCCATCATCTTTCAGCTTGGTTTTCTCTAGGAACACGGTGAAGTTGAGGGCAACATTAGCGTGGGCCATTTGATCTACAAGACATAGTGTAAATATTTTTAGACTAAGTTCATGATAATTAAGTTCATCTAATCAAATTATTCAATGAACTCCCACTCAGATAGACATCCCTCTAGTCATCTAAGTGAAACATGATCCGAGTTAACTAGGCCGTGTCCGATCATCACGTGAGATGGACTAGTCAACATCGGTGAACATCTTCATGTTGATCGTATCTTCTATATGACTCATGCTCGACCTTTCGGTCTTCCGTGTTCCGAGGCCATGTCTGTACATGCTAGGCTCGTCAAGTCAACCTAAGTATATTGCGTGTGTAAATCTGACTTACACCCGTTGCATTCGAACGTTAGAATCTATCACACCCGATCATCACATGGTGCTTCGAAACAACGAACCTTCGCAACGGTGCACAGTTAGGGGGAACACTTTCTTGAAATTATTATGAGGGATCATCTTATTTAAGCTACCGTCGTTCTAAGCAAATAAGATGTAAAACATGATAAACATCACATGCAATCAAATAGTGACATGATATGGCCAATATCATTTGCTCCTTTTGATCTCCATCTTCGGGGCTTCATGATCATCGTTGTCACCGGCATGACACCATGATCTACATCATCATGATCTCCATCATCGTGTCTTCTTGAAGTTGTCTCGTCATCTATTACTTCTACTACTATGGCTAACGCTTTAACAATAAAGTAAAGTAATTACATGACGTTTATGTTGACACGCAGGTCATAAATAAATAAAGACAACTCCTATGGCTCCTGCTGGTTGTCATACTCATTGACATGCAAGTCGTGATTCCTATTACAAGAACATGATCAATCTCATACATCACATATATCATTCATCACATCCTTTTGGCCATATCACATCACACGGCACATGCTGCAAAAACAAGTTAACGTCATCCAATTGTTGTTGCAAGTTTTTTTACGTGGCTGCTATAGGTTTCTAGCAAGAACGTTTCTTACCTACGCCAAAACCACAACGTGATATGCCAATTTATATTTACCCTTCATAAGGACCCTTTTCATCAAATCCGATCTGACTAAAGTGGGAGAGACAGACACCCGCCAGCCACCTTATGCAACTAGTGCATGTCAATCGGTAGAACCAGTCTCACGTAAGCGTACGTGTAAGGTCGGTCCGGGCCGCTTCATCCCACGATGCCGCCGAATAATGATAAGACTAGTAACAGCAAGCAAATTGACAATATCCATGCCCACAACTGCTTTGTGTTCTACTCGTGCATAGAAACTACGCATAGACCTAGCTCATGATGCCACTGTTGGGGAACGTAGCAGAATTTTAAAATTTTCTACGCATCACCAAGATCAATCTATGGAGTCATCTAGCAACGAGGGAGAGAGGAGTGCATCTACATACCCTTGTAGATCGCACGCGGAAGCGTTCAAGAGAACGGGGTTGATGGAGTCGTACTCGTCGTGATCCAAATCACCGATGACCTAGCGCCGAACGGACGACACCTTCGCGTTCAACACACGTACGGTTGGGAAGAAGTCTCCTCCAACTTGATCCAGCAAACGGGAAGGAGAGGTTGATGGAGATCCAGCAGCACGACGGCGTGGTGGTGGAAACTACAGCGATCTCGGCAGGGCTTCGCCGAGCACTGCGAGAAGGAGAGGTGTCATGGGAGGGACAGGGAGAGGCCAGGGTCTAGGGTGCCCTCCCTCCGCCCCCCCACTATATATAGGGTCTCTAGGGGGCGCGCAGGCCCTAGGAGATCCAATCTCCAATGGGGGGCGGCGGCCAAGGGGGTGGCTTGCCCCTCAAGCCAAGTGGGGCGTCCCCCACCCCTAGGGTTTCCAACCCTAGGCGCAGGGAAGGCCCAAGGGGGGCGCACCAGCCCACTAGGGGCTGGTTCCCCTCCCACTTCAGACCATGGGGCCCTCCGGGATAGGTGGCCCCACCTAGTGGACCCCCGGGACCCTTCCGGTGGTCCCGGTACAATACCGATTACCCCTAAAACTTTCCCGATGGCCGAAACTTGACTTCCTATATATAAATCTTCACCTCCGGACCATTCCGGAACTCCTCGTGACGTCCGGGATCTCATCCGGGACTCCGAACAACTTTTGGGGTACCGTATACTGATATCTCAACAACCCTAGCGTCACTGAACCTTAAGTGTGTAGACCCTACGGGTTCGGGAGACACGCAGACATGACCGAGACGACTCTCCGGTCAATAACCAACAGCGGGATCTGGATACCCATGTTGGCTCCCACATGCTCCTCGATGATCTCATTGGATGAACCACGATGTCGAGGATTCAATCAATACGTGTACAATTCCCTTTGTCAGTCGGTACGTTACTTGCCCGAGACTCGATCGTCGGTATCCCAATACCTCGTTCAATCTCGTTACCGGCAAGTCACTTTACTCGTACCGTAATGCATGATCCCGTGATCAACCACTTGGTCACATTGATCTCATTATGATGATGCATTACCGAGTGGGCCCAGAGATACCTCTCTGTCATATGGAGTGACAAATCCCAGTCTCGATTTGTGCCAACCCAACAGACACTTTTGGAGATACCTGTAGTGTACCTTTATAGTCACCCAGTTACATTGTGATGTTTGGCACACCCAAGGCACTCCTACGGTATTTGGGAGTTGCACAATCTCATGGTCTAAGGAAATGATACTTGACATTCGGAAAAGCTATAGCAAACGAACTACACGATCTTTGAGCTATGCTTAGGATTGGGTCTTGTCCATCACATCATTCTCCTAATGATGTGATCCCGTTATCAATGACATCCAATGTCCATAGTCAGGAAACCATGACCATCTTTTGATCAACGAGCTAGTCAACTAGAGGCTCACTAGGGACATGTTGTGGTCTATGTATTCACACATGTATTACGATTTCCGGATAACACAATTATAGCATGAACAATAGACAATTATCATGAACAAAGAAATATAATAATAACCATTTTATTATTGCCACTAGGGCATATTTCCTACATTGGGGGCGCTGAATTCGATGAGGGGGGATTAGCTACTACCCAAAGTGGCAAAGGGGGGTGGGTTAGGATTAGGGTTAGGAGGGGTTTTGATCCGTTTTCAGACCGTTCGATCACCATCGGATGGTCCTGGAGTGGACAGGGATAGGTAGATGGACTAGGTGGGCTGTGTAGGAGGATTGGGCTGAGAGGAGAGAAGAGAAAGCGCCCCGGCATGGCTTTTTGGAGTCCGAAAACGTCCGACTGGCTATAATGCCGCTATATGTTTAACGGTTAGGCTATCAAACGAACTCTGAATGCGATGAAACATGGCAGGCGACCTACTGATAACATAACAACACCGCATGCCAACTTTCAACCAATTCCGAGAACATTTTCCGGTCCCTTATAAAATACTATTTCGGACATGCCGCGGGCGCGTGCAAGTGTGTCTTGGCTCAGAACGGACAACGGACGGAGCTGGGGAACCCGGACGAATGCCAGTTTGGAAAACATGATGATGCAATGCATATGATGACATGACAAGATGCAACACGCAAGCGAATGACAAGTGAACAACAGCGAATAACTGGAAGACACCAGTTGCGTCGGTCTCGGGGCATTACACACACTCATTGCTAGTTGTCGGTGCTCATACTTTTTCATTGTATCATCCATGATAGTTTATATTCCTTTTTATGCTTTCTTCTTGTGTGTTGAATAAACCTTGAGAAAAAAAAATAGTTGTAGCTTTTAATTAGTTTACTTTCTATGCTTGTAGTAGTAATTAAAACAAAAACCCAAAAAGATTTCTCGTTCTTCTTTTGCTTGTTGGGAGCTTTCCCGTGTAAATAGTTTTATTTCTTTTCTTGTTCTTTGGGGGTCGAGAGGAGAAGACCATAATTAAAATGTTAAAGTGGCTCTTATATGCATTATCGTTGATCTGACAAAGAGCCCATATTACCTTGTCTTCTCTCTTGAATTGAATGCTTGCAGATTCCAGCTTAGTCCAATGCACGTGGACTATTATTATTATCCACATTATTCAGTCGTGCAAGTGAAAGGCAATAATGATGATTATATGATGAACTTATTGAGATGAGAAAAGCTGGTATGAACTCGACCTCTCTTGTTTTTGTAAATATGATTAGTCCATCGTTCTTGATTCAGCCTATTATGAAGAAACATGTTTGCAATGACAATTAGAGATTATAGTTGCGTATGCCATGCTTAATTAGCTAGGATCTTATAATGGTTTACTTTGCGTGCCAACATGCTATTAAAATGGTTGTGGTGTGGTATGATAGGGTGGTATCCTCTTTTGAACGATTCAAGTGGCTTGACTTGGCACGTGTTCACACATGTAGTTGAAACGAAATCAACATAGCCTCTACGATATTTATGTTCATGGTGCATTATATCCTACTCATGCTTGCATTCGGTGTTGATTAATTTTAATGCATGTTCATGACTGTTGTCGCTCTCTAGCTGGTCGCTTCCCAGTCTTTTTCTAGCCTTCACCTGTACTAAGCGGGAATACTGCTTATGCATCCAATCCCATAAACCCCAAAGTTATTCCATATGAGTCCACCATACCTACCTATATACGGTATCTACCTGCCGTTCTAAGTAAATTTGTATGTGCCAAACTCTAAACCTTCAAATAAACATTCTATTTTGTATGCTCGAATAGCTCATGTATCAACTAGGGTTGTCCATATCTTCCATGTTAGGCGGGTTATTCTCAAGAGGAGTGGACTCCGCTCCTCACTCACGAGAAAATGCCTAGTCACCAGGATGCCCAGTCCCATGCTTTATGCAAATTGAGGGAGTCCTGGATTAGGGGGTCTCCGGACAACCGGACTATATCCTTTGGCCGGACTGTTGGACTATGAAGATACGAGATTGAAGAGTTCGCCCTGTGTCCGGATGGGATTCTACTTAGCGTGAAAGGCAAGCTAGGTGATGGTGTCTTGGACTAGGGGGTACTCACCACGTCATCTCCCAATCTGTTAGATTGGGCTGAGGACCCCCATGGCCGTATACTCATGGGCCAGTCCGGACAGCTGCCGCATATAAGGAAGATTCCACAAGACTTGGTGATCAAGACAAGGACTCCTCCCCCACCGGCGTATTCGTCTAGGACTCTTGTTATCCTAGGCCTCTGGTGCATTATATAAACCGAGGCCAGGCTAGTCGATAGAGATATACAACAATCATACCATAGGCTAGCTTCTAGGGTTTTAGCCTCTACGATCTCGTGGTCGATCAACTCTTGTAATACTCATATCATCAATATCAATGAAGCAGGACGTAGGGTTTTACCTCCATCAAGAGGGCCCGAACCTGGGTAAAATATCGTGTCCCCTGCCTCCTATTACCATCCGCCATAGACGCACAGTTCAGGACCCCCTACCCGAGATCCACCGGTTTTGACACTGACATAGGTGCTTTCATTGAGAGTTCCGCTGTGTGATCGGCAAAAAGGCCGATGGCTCGCGTGCAGATCAACTGCGACTTCGGCATCTTCGTCACCAGCTCGACTGGTCACCTTGGTTCGACCAAGAACCGTGCCCCGTGTTTGGATCACCATGTTCAAACGAGGGCCTTCATCAAACATCAACTCAGATCTCTATCAAGATCAGGGAGGAATCATCCATGGAGCTCGAGGGCTCAACGTCAACATTGTCCTCGGGCGGCCGTGCTGTTTTTATGGACAGTGAACTTGTATTCGCCGTCACTGCCTCCTCGAGCGTCGGTTTGACGATCGCTTCAGCGGAATAGTGCGGAATTACATCTACAACAGCCATGCAAAATTTTGTCGAGTTCCGATGGAGGAATTTCCGACAATCTACGATATACCGGAGGCCTGTCAAATCTGGACGGGAATCTGGACGAGTTTAGGGCGTGGTCTCCAGAGCCCAGCTTGGAGGTCCTTTGGAAGATCCAACCGTTCATCTACTGCGGAAATTCCATATCTACCGCCCCTCCAAATTTTAGCTCAATCCGACGGTTCACACTCCGGGAACCTTCCGATGAGTGGTCCAATTTTCGGATCCGTTTTCTGCGCGAATACGGATCCGACCCGAATTCATGTTTCTTTATGAACGTGATATTGGACAATCTTTGTAGAGGAATTCTCTTCTAGGGTATTGTGCATTGTTTTTAAACACGTGCCCGTAAATTTTTAAGCCTCCCCTGAGGTCATCTTCATCATCATGCTGGTGTCAAACCAGTCCGGCAATATTGCTCCAAGGCTGCCGACCTGCGCTAGACACGTCGTCACTTTGTTGAGCCGAGTTCAACTTCTTCGGATCATTATCTCGGCAAGCCAAACAAGAGTCCGGCATCGCGATTGATAAATCATCACCAACATCGCTGCCCCACGGATTACACGGAGCGGCCATACCGGCATCGCCGCACGGTCACTTCATCAAGCCGGCATCGACCACGTCACGACCTGCATTGGCAGGGCCGCACTATTGCTTCTTCAAGCTGGTGTCCATCACGCCGACCTACTTCGACTCATCGGCTGACATCGAGGCTTCGACATCTCGGCTGGACCGGGGGCTTCGCCATCTCTTCATCAACCTACTTTGGAGACTTCGGCGTCACTAGCCGACCAGCTCCGTCACGTTAGCTGGACCGAGGGCTTTGCCTCGGCGAGCCAACCTTTGCCAGCATCTCCATACCGTCGCTTTATCGCCCATCAGGCAATGGGTGTGCGGATCTAGTCCCAATTTTCGGAGTCACCTCTCTTTGGATTGCTACAACAAATAAACCAGGTGCTATTAATCCAGGTATTTTTTGCTTGTTTGGGTTCATTCTTCCCAAGGAATTATTACTCTGGTTTGTTCCATCATCTGTACACAGGTCTATCGAATGATGGCCGCACTAATGACGGTCGGGTGGTGGTCCGGTCAGTTTCCGTACATAGTCCGGCGAACTCCGCATCCGGAACTCGGACCGACCTATGAATTCAGGCTTTGCCACACCTTTACCGCATCACGCCGACGCCCTGCATCGACATTGACTTCGGCGCCAGGCCATATTTCTTTTATTACTCACTTTGCATCAGTTATTTATTATGCAATGACTTTTTTTAATTTAATTATTATTATTACTATTATGTCCGGTTTGCACTATTTTTTGTGCACAGAAAAATGATCCGGGTTGGGTAGTATCATCAACTCGGCGTACTGACATACCACGTCACCTCGGCTGGACAAGGGGCTCATTACCCCATGCCGGGGAGTTCGGCATCACTCTGCCGGCCTGCATTGATCGTGCTGTGTCACCACTTCGGGGTGCCGAGCTCTTCGCTCCGCCACCTTGGGACCGGCTTGGAGGATGGAGCCTTGTCCCGCATCAAGCTCGGGCCGCGTCATCAATACCGAACACATTAACCAGCTAAGTTGCCTTCATGCTCAAAGTTTTAAATTTTTAACTTGTGTTCGGTTCGACCAAGCATTATACCTTTTTGAAAAAAATTGCTTGTAGAGAATCTCCTTGTCAAAACTTTGATTGTGACACACAAATTCAAATACCCCGTTTACTTGGGGGCTCCCTTGATGGAGCTTTTCCTACTGCATATGATTATACTTGTACGACTTCGTTCCTTGTTCATGTATTACGCCACTATATGCACCATATTGACTTAAGAGATTTGCAAGCTGGGTTGCCTGGCTCCTATGCTTACCCCTACGTTCCCGATTGTTCAGCTAGGGAGTAAAGGGAGCACCTCTGCGATTGTCACGACCGGGTCCTCCGAGCTCTAACCTCAGACTGGGTGAAGCCAAAAGCTAGCGCTCTTATTGTTTTCAATCATGGTCGGCACACAAAGGAACTCATGAGTACAAAAAATCTATTGCACAAGTCTCATAGTAATAATGAGCACCGAAGAAAGGTATCGGTGGGGGTACTATTTTCTTCGAAGATGCTTCTTACACTTCGTCTGTAATATAGCATAAGTTCCCTAAGCGTGCTTTGTCTGTTACAGCCTTATGGCCGGTTGCCTGGTTATCGGAAACACTGTCGATATTCTCGATAGGTGGAGTACATAACACTTTTCGGTCCTTGACCGAAGAGGGAGAAGCCGACGGTCGGTTAAGACGCGTTTAAAGTTCAAGTGAACAAAGATATGATATTAGTACTTCGGTACATACAATTATTACACATAAAATTCTTTTACCCAAGTCACTTGGGGGCTCTTAAATTTATATGAGCCGTTTTTATAATAAGTGTTCTTCTTCTTAGTCGTTGCAAAGTTTTTTTTACTATTATTATTTATCACTCCTTTTTTCGACACGAGCATGTGGTCACTAGCCGGGGAGCCTAATTTCTCTCTCAAAGCCGCTAGAGTTTAGTTTGCTAAACTGGCCTAATGAGAAGTACTCTGCCCTCGGGATAGGAGGTTGAAGCCCTAGGCTGACCCGCTTGAAGTCTTGAGATAGGATGTGTCATTTTAAAGCACGACAGAAGCACTTTTTTTCTAAGGCCAATTTACGGATTGGCACTGAACACTTGATCTTGTTCGGACCTCAAGTTTTTACTGATGTTTTTTGGTTTTCCAAGCTTTTGGCACTTTTAAACTATTTGTGTGTTTTCAGCACAAGTCTCATAGTGCAATGCCGGACACCTTTATAGATTCGGCAAAAACATTCTCGGATCTCACTATATATGCATTGGTTTCGAATTGTGTCTTCGGTCAATAGTTGGGTTGCCCGGCTCCTACGCTTGCCTCCTACGTTCCACTTTTTCGGCTAGGTGTGCAAAGGGAGAACCATTGCGATTGTGCTTCCAGCTCACATGGTTAAGCACCTCAGTGAAGAAAGCCGAAAACTGACTGTCACAATAAGCATAAACTGGTCAGCGATCCGATGACGGTGTTAAATGACGGGCCATTCATAACAATGGCTGAAGTGTTTACGGCTTGACCTCGATTGTCGCCGAACACTACCGGGGGCTATTAACTGGCCTCCCAAACCAAATCCTCGATATTTTGCTCTTACATTAGAGCTGAGGTTTCATGATCATGCTTAGCATGACAACCCAAAGAAAGGAACCGATAGCGGGACTATTTTCTTTGGAAGACATTTCTTATGTTAAACAGTAATATAACATATCTCTCTGTGTACCATTGTTTATAAAACCGTATGGCCAGATTGCCTTGTTTGTCGTAAATCTTTGCCATCATAAAGGCTTTATAAAGTAGGACAAACACTCCTCGGCTACTGGCAGACGAGGTGGAAGCTGATGGTCGGTCAACAAAGTTTTGTACAATGCGGATTCGAGCATTAATGACGTAACGTACTTGAATACATAGAGTCATTACACATAATTTGTGATTTTACTATGGATATCGATCCTTAATTCAGCCACCCATGCCCGCATTAAGGCTCGAGGGCTACTGGGCTTCGGGCTTATTATCTACAAATATTAAAAGGGGCACATCGATCCCCTGATCTGGTGTTGCCACCCGACCAGTGTCTCGCCTGTTCAATGCAAAAAGTTTTAAGTGCAATATGGTTTCGGAGGAGATTTTGATCCTCAGGTTGGTCGGCCGCACCCAACCTGAGTCCCGAGGACTAAGCATGCCGCTTTTTGTGTCTCGAAATATTCTGCCGAGCTAGGACTTGATCCTCAGGACGATTTTGCAAATCAACCTGAGTCTCAGCCGCTATTGGGATTAGCGGTCTTACGTCATCCTTCAGGTGCATCTCGGGTTTTAGACCGATACACACCTTGATGGCTACTGGCTATATAATCTCGGCAAAGAATAAATTGCACCAGTAAAAAATATATTGATAAAAAAATCGGCCCACAGTCGGGGTGGTGCACCACCTCGGAAGCAGTCCGGCATAAAGCTTGGGCGCTAGCAGCTGGCTCCATAGAGGGCATTTCCAGCATTAAGCTCGGCTAAACTCCTTCAACTTTTTTGGACCAAGATGATCTATGACATCTTGGATATAGTCCGGCGTTGGAGCTTGGACACAGTCCGGCGTTGGAGCTCAGATACATTTCGGCGTTGGAGCTCGGAAGCAGTCCGACATTGGTGCTCGGCTGCAAAAGATACCTCGAATGCTGTCCGGCGTTAGAGCTCGGACGCAAGAGGACACTGCCTCCCGAGAACAACTTCAAACCCGAGGTGTGGCATAAAAATAACAGGGCATTTATAAAGGCCGGAAACTTAAAGGGGCTCCTAGGATACCCGACGTGTAAACTCGTCGAATGCATTTCGGCGATCCTCAAGATCGAAGATGAGAAGATTTGTTGAAGCAGTTTTCAAGACCGACGACCGAAGATGAAGAATAGTTTGGAAGAATCGAGCAGCGTCCCTAAACTTGAAGACCGGTTCAGGGGGCTACTGACGGTGTCCTAGACTAGGGGGTACTCACCACGTCATTTCCTGATCTGTTAGATTGGGCCGAGGACCCCCATGGCCGTATACTCATGGGCCAGTCCGTATAGCTGCCGCATACAAAGAAGATTCCACAAGACTTGGTGATCAAGACAAGGACTCCTCCCCCACCAGCGTATTCGGCTAGGACTCTTGTTATCCTAGGCCTCTGGTGCATTATATAAACCGAGGCGAGGCTAGTCGATAGAGATATACAACAATCATACCATAGGCTACCTTCTAGGGTTTTAGCCTCTACGATCTCATGGTAGATCAACACTTGTAATACTCATATCATCAATATCAATCAAGCAGGACGTAGGGTTTTACCTCCATCAAGAGGGCCTGAATCTGGGTAAAACATCGTGTCCCCTGCCTCCTGTTACCATCCGCCCTAGACGCACAGTTTGAGACCCCCTACCCGAGATCCGCCGGTTTTGACACTGACACTAGGAAATACGGATATGTATATCTCCTCCTTTATAACCGACCTTGTGTAACCCTAGCCCCCTCCGGTGTCTATATAAACCGGAGGGTTTAGTCCGTAGGACGACATACAATCATACCATAGGCTAGCTTCTAGGGTTTAGCCTCTTTGATGTTGTCGTCGGTTTGTCACGGCAGATGTCCTTGTGAAAGGACTTAGTCGTGGAGCCATCGCAACGGGTTAGATTAAAGGGGTTAAACCAGACAAGGGGACATGGGAAGTTTATACTAGTTCGGCCCCTTCGATGAAGGTAAAAGCCTACGTCTAGTTGTGATTGGTATTGCTTGGGTTTCGAAGGCCAGGGAGAGAATCCGCTTTGTTTGGCTCTCGAGTTGTTGTCTCCTCCCTGAACCGCTGCCGGGTCGTCCCCTTATATACATGGGTGGTGCCCGTCGGTTTATAGAGTCCCGAAGCCGGATCATAAACGTTTCCGGTTTGGTCTCCACACTTCCTATCTTACAAAGCAAGTTACATGATTTAGCCAGTTTATATCTACAGGCCTTAACTCACTTCTGGGCCTTGGGCCTTCCTAAAGCGCCATCATCTTCACATCTTCACGGGCTTCTAAGCTTCATAAAGTTAATCCGGATACTCCTGGCCGGTTTACGTCCAGTAGTAATATCCCCAACATTAGGCCCCAGATTGATTTGAATAGGTTTCATGTCAATCCTTACTAAAAACTTCGTCTTCCACATCTTCTCATACTTTGGTAAACCACCGTGACGTCATCTTCTCGGATCATGGTAAAGGGCTGTGACGTCATCTATAAAACTGCATATAACACATCCTCATTAATGGTCCTCCGACAATCGAGGCAACATCTCCGCCTCACTTCTATGTTTTGGCTCCTCGATTTTCGTGCCTGACACCTATCCCGTGCCTTTATAAATAAGACCGAGGGGTCATTTTCACTTTTTCCCCCTCGTGCCTCTTCGCATCGTCTTCCTTGCGCTGCTCAACCTCCAGAGCTCCGCCGCCACCATCGACCGTCGCCTCTGCTCCGACTCCGGCCGCTGCATCACCCTGAACGTACCAGAATACTGCGGCATCTCTCCGCCGTTCCTGTGATACTGGTAACCCTTTTTTCTTCCACCTTAGATCTTGTTTTTAGGGTTTCACTGCTTGTCGGAGTTCATCGAAAAACTCAGTGTTGTTCTTCTCTTTTCTTCTCTGTAGCATCCCAGGCTAGGTTGGACCTATTATCCTTGCGAGACCGTAGCCGTAATCATATTCTCCTTATTAGACTCTCTCTTTATATCAAGACCAACTTATCTGAATCTACTAAACTATTTAAATACCTGAAGCTTGAACCTGAATATTTTCCAGTTTCTGTCATACCTTAGATCCAAAAATTTCATATAACTCTGTGAAACCTGTTTCCCCTTACTTAGGTATTTTTAGATCTGCACTCCTCACACCAATATAGGCAGTTTAACTTTGCAAGAATGACAATCTGGTATACACCATTAGTCCCCTTGTTGAACCGCCAACGTACTTCCCCTTATAACCTGTATTTAATAAATTCTTGTATGGTATTTCCAACTCCTGTTTAACGATATGTTTATATCATTGATATAACCTTGTCCTTCATTATTATATCAGCCTCTGGTTTACACAAACTTATGTACCAGTATATGTTGATATCATTACATCTTGTGTGTCATCTTGAATGATCTGTAAACCGGCATTTCTTCCACAGCCTTTTTGCTCCATAATGGCCAAGCAATTTACCGCTTGCAACTGGGCTCATTCCCGGGTCACCGAGGAACAATTGAACGATATGGTTAGCATTGGTACCTTGCCTAATAAGACTGAGATTAAATGGCGAGTTCCAGGAGCAGAAAATCCTTCGACCCCGAGGCAGGGTGAGGCGGTGGTCTTTGTCGACCACATAGGTCGTGGCTTCAAACCGCCAGGGTCAAAGTTTTACCGAGATGTGCTTGCCAATTTCCAACTCCATCCTCAAGACATCGGGCCCAACTCAGTATCCAATCTATGCAACTTCCAGGTCTTCTGTGAAGTGTACTTACAGGAAGAACCATCCTCGGAGCTGTTCTGCGACTTCTTTCACCTAAACCGGCGCACAGAATTTGTAAATGGCCCCAACACTGAACTTGGTGGTGTCTCAGTTCAGAAGTGGAAAGAAGTTGAATATGGATACCGGGTCCCCTTTGGTGGGATTCACGTCTTCATCGGCAAGATTGGCGGACCGGCCCCTAAGCCGGACATCTGCACCGACATCATCGAAACGGCTCAGCGTACAAGTTCTTCGCCGGTTCAGCCTATGATGAAGCACGTCTTCGTAGGTGCTATCCATGGAGCAGAATACGAGGACGGACCGGCGTCCGATGGAGAAACCATTGTCTATTCCAACGACGAGTCTTTCGGACAGACCGAGTCGCTCTATCAGTTGCAGGATGGCCGGATTGGCGGGGGATCCGAGGGCAACAGTATTCCGGATTCCCCTGATCTGCCAAACCGGGCTGCTATCTTCATGGCCGGCACATAGTCGGCGCCTCATTCATCAGCTGCCGCAGCAATACTATCCGGTTCAACAACGGCTACGCCGGCGGGGGCAGGAAGCTCTGTGCCACCTCCGGCTCAGGTCCTGTCTGATTTGTTCGATGCTTTTGCGACGTTGATGGCCGCAGAGGTGGATGCAGCAGCCCGGGAGCAACACAACGCGGAGATTGCAAAGGTGAAGGATCAGATAGCACAGGCTAAAGCAGACCTAGCGGCGGAGAACGCTAGGATGGATACAAAGCGGGCTGAGTTGGAGGCTCAGGCCTACCGGATTAGGCTGGATCAGAACGCTTCCGAAGAAGTCATGAGAAGAAGGTACCGATCGCATCTCCCATCGGATTATGTGCCACGAAATCTTTTCAGTACGCCAGGAGCAGGAACCAGTAACCAGCCAATACTGAACCGGACGGAGGCACCAGGAAAAGGAGCACCGGTTCAACCGCGCACGATGGACCCACCTCGTCAGAACAATGTTGTGCCACAGTATGTACCAACACCTCCTGGGCATTATTCCAACCTGTTGGACAACATTGTGGCCGCCGCTTCACGCTTGGCAGCCCACCCGACTGACGGCGAATCACCAGTGGCTATTGAGGCACGTCGGGCCAGAGATCTCCTTCAAACGGCGCTAAATCAGCAGCAGGCATATTCACACAGTCGTGAGAGGATTCATTCCACTCCCCGTCCAAGCCGAAGCTACAGCAGGCACGTTGAGGATGAACCGGCCATATCGAGCAGTGCACGTCGCCGTTATTCGCCACGAGGACACAACCCGGCAGGAGGAGGAGCTAATGCACAGGATGTAGTGGATCATGATCGCGCACGTCGGGAGGCTGAGTTGGCAGCTCGACACGGAGCTCGTCAACCTACTCTGGTTCAGCCTGCCGCTTCAGTCGAACCAGGTATGGTATTCAGCTCCTTAGGGGTGCCATGCCTCACCCCCGCTTTGCGTAATGTGAGACTGCCCAAGGATTTCAAAGGACCTCGTAAGGTGCCCAATTACACCGCTGATTTGCAACCAGAGGTGTGGGTTGAAAGTTACGAGATGGCAATGGAGATGCTAGATGTGGATGAAGCGGTATGTGCTAAATACTTCACCATGATGTTGGAGGGAACAACTTGTACTTGGTTAAAGAGCTTACCAACTAACTCTGCCGGATCATGGGCTGAGTTGAAGCACCAGTTTATCCAGAACTTCAAAGACACTTGTAAGCAGCCCATGTCAATTGTAGATCTGGCTGCTTGTGTCCAAGAGGAGGGGGAGTCCACGACCCATTGGGTAAAGCGGGTCTCAGCAATTTTGCATTCATCAGATCGTATCAATGCAGATACCACAGTGCTAACATTGGAGGGCAATTGCCATTTTTTACCGCTCAAGAAGAAGTTGGGAAGGCTCAAACGACACTGCAATGATATGTCAACGCTTATGGCCGCTTTGGTTAAGTACGCCGATTTAGATACTACCAAGGACCCCGACTCAGAGGAGGACAAACTGGGGAAAGGGAAGAAGAACGGATCAGCCAAAGGGCAGCAGCATAATCCGGCAGGCCATGGCAACAATGGTAAGCGCAAGGCTGACAATAGTTTGGACTTTGTGGCTAACACCAACACTCAGGAGAATGGCCAGCGCCATAAAGGTAAGCAGCCCCAAAGAGGCGGCGGTTCAGGTCCTAATTTGGAGCGCCTGTTAAATCAACCATTTCCGAAGCATGGGTCCAAAGAGAAGCCAGCATCACATCTTTGGAAGGATTGTTATATCATGCGAGATTTCAAGAACTCCAATATGTTCCAGTATGATAATGGCCCGCCCGGCGGTTCAGGAGGTGGTTTCCATGGGCCGGGTTACGGAGGTGGCGGTTCCGGTTTAGGGTTTCAAGGCAACCAAACTGGAGACATCAATCAAGGGCACCAAGGCAACCAGGGAGGTTACAACCATCAGGGGAACCACCAGCAGCAGCAGCAGTCGGGTTTCCAGAGCAATCCCAAGCATTTAAACAGCGGGCAATATCATGTCTTCACTACTAGTTTGTGTAAGCGTGATCAGAAGCTTCACAAGAGGGCAGTAAACTCTGTTGAACCGGCAGTACCTCAGTATTTGCGCTGGTCTGAGCATCCCATTTTGTGGAGTAGAGAGGATCACCCGCCCCGGGTTGACAATCCAGGTCACTTGGCCCTGGTGGTGGCCCCTCAAGTTGGGGGGTACAAGTTCACCAAAGTGCTCATGGATGGGGGAAGTAGTATCAATATCTTATATTATGATACATTCCGCCGTATGGGGTTCACATATAAGAATCTTAAACCGTCAAATACTGTTTTTCATGGTGTGGTGCCTAGTAAATCTGCATATCCAGTGGGCAAGATAGCCTTAGAGGTGGCTTCTGGAGATGTCTATGATTCGAGGTCAGAAACATTGACTTTTGAGGTGGTAAAAATCAAAAGCCCGTATCACACCCTGTTTGGGCGGCCGGCTTATGCTAAGTTCATGGAGAGGCCGTGTTATGTTTATCTACAGCTTAAAATGCCAGGTCATAAGGGGACTATCATAGTACATGGAAGCAGAAATATCGCTTTGGAGTGTGAGGAAGGTGATGCGGCTTATGCTGAGTCAGTTTGTGCCACGGAGGAGTTGAAATTCTATAAGGAGCAAGTTGATCCGACAGATATGACCTCTTTGAAAAATCCAACTACGGAACATGATCCGGCGTTGAAGTTCAAACTGGCTATAGACACTCAGATGATTGATTTTGTTCCTGGCGACTCATCCAAGCAATTCAGCATGAGCGCTAACCTGGATCCCAAATAGGAAAGCGTGCTCATCGAGTTCATCCGTGAGAACTGGGACATCTTTGCATGGAAACCTTCTGACATGCCAGGTGTACTGAGGGAACTCACTGAGCACACACTTAACATTGATCCTAAGTTTAAACTAGTCCGACAGTTTCTCCGCCGCTTCAATGAAGAAAGGCGTAAGGCTATCGGTGAAGAGGTAGCTCGGTTGTTGGCTGCAGGGTTTATCGTGGAGGTCTTTCATCCAGAATGGTTGGCTAATCCGGTGTTGGTTCTTAAGAAAAACGGCACTTGGCATATGTGTGTGGATTACACAGATTTAAACAAGGCTTGCCCTGTAGACCCCTTTGCTCTCCCTCGCATTGATCAGATAATTGATGCTACGGCAGGTTGTGACCGTTTGTGTTTTCTGGATGCTTATTCTGGTTATCATCAGATCAAAATGGCGGTTAAGGACCAGGAGAAGATAGCTTTCATAACTCCCTTTGGAGCCTTCTGCTATGTCTCCATGACCTTTGGACTCAAGAGTGCCCAGGCAACTTATCAGCGCTGTGTTCAGAAGTGCCTTCATAAGCAGATTGGGTGCAATGTTCATGCATATGTGGATGATATTGTGATAAAGTACAGAAAGGAGGAAACATTGATAGATGATTTGAGAGAAACCTTTGACAACCTCTGGGTTTACAAGATGATGCTCAATCCGGAGAAGTGTGTCTTTGGTGTCCCAGCAGGCAAGCTCTTGGGTTTTTTGGGGTCAAACGGAGGCATTGAGGCTAATCCAGAAAAAAATTCAGCGATCACATCTTTGGCTAAACCAGCGTGCATTAATGATGTTCAACGTCTGGCCGGTCGGATTACAGCTTTGAGCTGCTTTATCAGTCATCTCGGGGAGAAGGCCATCCCTTTATATCAGATGCTCAAGAAAACAGATAACTTTGTCTGGAGCGAGGCAGCTGATAAAGCGTTTGAGGATCTGAAGAGGCAATTAGCTGAACTGAAGGAAATATGCCCTAGAGGCAATAATAAAGTTATTATTTATTTCCTTATATCATGATAAATGTTTATTATTCATGCTAGAATTGTATAAACCGGAAACATAATACATGTGTGAATACATAGACAAACAAAGTGTCACTAGTATGCCTCTACTTGACTAGCTCGTTAATCAAAGATGGTTATGTTTCCTAACCATGGACAAAGAGTTGTTATTTGATTAATGAGGTCACATCATTAGTTGAATGATCTGATTGACATGACCCATTCCATTAGCTTAGCACCCGATCGTTTAATATGTTGCTATTGCTTTCTTCATGACTTATACATGTTCCTATGACTATGAGATTATGCAACTCCCGTTTGCTGGAGGAACACTTTGGGTGCTACCAAACGTCACAACGTAACTGGGTGATTATAAAGGAGTACTACAGGTGTCTCCAAAGGTAGATGTTGGGTTGGCGTATTTCGAGATTAGGATTTTTCACTCCGATTGTCGGAGAGGTATCTCTGGGCCCTCTCGGTAATGCACATCACTTAAGCCTTGCAAGCATTGCAACTAATGAGTTAGTTGCGGGATGATGTATTACGGAACGAGTAAAGAGACTTGCCGGTAACGAGATTGAACTAGGTATTGAATACCGACAATCGAATCTCGGGCAAGTAACATACCGATGACAAAGGGAACAACGTATGTTGTTGTGCGGTCTGACCGATAAAGATCTTCGTAGAATATGTAGGAGCCAATATGGGCATCCAGGTCCCGCTATTGGTTATTGACCGGAGACATGTCTCGGTCATGTCTACATTGTTCTCGAACCCGTAGGGTCCGCACGCTTAAGGTTACGATGACAGGTATATTATGAGTTTATGCATTTTGATGTACCGAAGGTTGTTCGGAGTCCCGGATGTGATCACGGACATGACAAGGAGTCTCGAAATGGTCGAGACGTAAAGATTGATATATTGGAAGCCTATGTTTGGACATCGGAAGTGTTCCGGGTGAAATCGGGATTTTACCGGGTTACCGGGAGGTTACCGGAACCCCCCGGGAGCCATATGGGCCTTCATGGGCCTTAGTGGAAAGGAGAAAGGGGCAGCCCAAGGTGGCTGCGCACCTTCCACCTCCCCTAGTCCTATTAGGACTAGGAGAAGGTGGCCGGCCCCCCTCTCTCTCTTTCCCCCCTTGGGAATCCTAGTTGGAATAGGATTGGGGGGGAGTCCTACTCCCGGAAGGAGTAGGACTCCTCCTGCGCCCACCTCCCTGGCCGGCGCCCCCTCCCCCTTGGCTCCTTTATATACTGAGGCAGAGGCACCCCAGAAACACACAAGTTGATACACGTGATCTATTCCTTAGCCGTGTGCGGTGCCCCCTGCCACCATATTCCTTGATAATACTGTAGCGGAGTATAGGCGAAGCCCTGCTGCTGTAGTACATCAAGATCGTCACCACGTCGTCGTGCTGACGGAACTCTTCCCCGACACTTTGCTGGATCAGAGTCCGGGGATCGTCATCGAGCTGAACGTGTGCTCGAACTCGGAGGTGCCGTAGTTTCGGTGGTTGATCGGTTGGATCGTGAAGACGTACGACTACTTCCTCTACGTCATGTCATCGCTTCCACAGTCGGTCTGTGTTGGGTACGTAGACAACACTCTCCCCCTCGTTGCTATGCATCACATGATCTTGCGTGTGTGTAGGAAATTTTTTGAAATTACTACGAAACCCAACATGAACCGCCCGTGCTTGGAGCACCGATCGATAAGGAGCCGTTATTGCTATATGTGGCTGCTAATGCCCGAGCTGTTAGCGTGGCTATTGTGGTGGCGCGCAAGGAGGTTGGTATGGAATATCCGGTTCAACGGCCGGTTTATTATATCAGTGAGGTGCTCATTGAGTCAAAGCAGAGGTATCCACATTGGCAGAAGCTGGTATATGGAGAGTTTATGGCATGCCGAAAGCTTGAACACTATTTTCAGGGCCATCCCATCACAGTGGTCAATTCAGCCCCTCTGGGAGATATCATTCATAACAAAGAAGCAACTGGCCGGATTGCCAAGTGGGCTATCGAGCTTGGACCTCATGGGATGAAATATATACCCCGCACAGCAATCAAATCCCAGGCACTCGTGGACTTCATCAATGATTGGACGGAGTTACAGGCACTAGAAGAGAAACCACATAATACGTATTGGACTATTCATTTTGATGGATCCAGGCAGTTGGAGGGCTCGGGGGCTGGAATCATACTAACTTCCCCACGAGGTGACAAGTTTTGTTATGTCTTCCGTTTAATGTTCCCTTGTACTAACGATGCAGCTGAATATGAGGCTTTGCTCCACGGTCTTCGGACAGCTAAGGAGATGAACTTAAGCCGGGTTAAGTGCTTCGGTGATTCAGACCTGGTGGCTCAATAGGTGTCTGGCACTTGGGATTCTAAAGACCCACTCATGGCTGCATATCAGCGAGAGGTGGATACAGTGGCTGGTCACTTCAAGGGTTATCAGGTGGACCATATAGACCGGCGAAAGAATGAAGCGGCAAATTCTTTAAGTCGTCTTGGTTCTCAGCGTAAACCGGTTCCACCAAATGTCTTTCTTGACGTATTGCATAATCCGTCACTCAAGGTACCAATAGAAGAAGAGTTGGCTATTCCTGATCCGGAGGCTCTATTAGTGGCAGCTTTGCACGTCATACCGGATTGGACAATCCCATATATGGCTTACATGAACCGGGGCGAGTTACCAGACGATGAAACGTTGGCTCGACAGATAATTCGGCATTCCAAGTCCATGACCATACTTAACAGGGAGTTACATCGTTACAACGTTTCAGGAGCAATTCAGCGTTGTGTTTCTCCTCAAGAGGGTTGTGAGATTTTGCGAGAAATCCATGAAGGGGATTGCGGTCATCACGCTGGTTCAAAGTCTTTGGTTTCTAAGGCTTTTCACCATGGTTTTTACTGGTTAACAGCACATGCCGATGCAGAGGATTTGGTCAAAAAATGTGACGGCTATAAAAAATTCGCACGACGTGCTCGCGTTCCGGCTCAGGAGTTGAGGATGATTCCAATAACTTGGCCATTTGCGACTTGGGGGCTTGATATGGTTGGACCCTTCAAGCAATCCAAGGACAAAAAAACCCACCTATTAGTAGCAGTTGATAATTTACCGAATGGGTGGAGGCAGAACCAGTCAGTAAGTGTGATGCGGCCACGGCGGTTAAATTCATCAAAAAGGTGACATTCCGGTTTGGCTTTACACACAGTATTATAACTGATAATGGGACTAATCTGTCAAAAGGGGAGATGGAGGAATTTTGCCAACGTGAGCACATCCAGCTCGATATAGCATCAGTGGCTCACCCCCAGTCTAATGGTCAAGCGGAGAGGGCAAATCAAGAAATTTTATGAGGTATTAAACCCAGTCTTATGGTTCCTTTGAAGCGGACACCGGGTTGTTGGGTTGAGGAGATGCCTTCTGTGTTATGGAGCATCAACACCACACCCAATAGTCTACGGGTTACACACCTTTCTTCATGGTTTATGGAGCAGAGGCAGTTCTTCCTAGTGACATCCGTCATGACTCGCCCCGTGTGACAGCCTACGTTGAAGCTGATAATGAGAACGCACGTCAAGATTCCCTAGACCTGTTGGATGAAGAGCGTGATCTTGCAGCAGCACGTTCGGCAATTTATCAACAAGATCTCCGACATTATCACAGCCGTCGGGTTAAGACCAGAACCTTTCAAGAAGGCGATTTGGTGCTCCGGCTCATCCAGGATCAGACTGATATGCACAAGTTATCCCCACCTTGGGAAGGACCCTTTCTGGTCAGCAAGAATCTGCACAAAGGGTCATACTACCTCATTGATGTTCGAGAGCACAAAGACTCACGTCAATCGGAAGAGGAGACCAAGCGGCCATGGATCATAGCTCTTCTTCGGCCTTACTATACTTGAGCCATCGGCTTTTTCATATGTACATATTTATGAAAATGTATATATTATATAATAAACTGGAGCCTCAAATAAAGCGGGGTCTCTGTTCTTTTTACATCATGTGTGTGCTTACAAGAGTTCCTGCTAACAAAGCAAAATTTTGTTAAACCGGCCTTTGCAGCCGCACAAAGTCACTAGGGGGCTTGGTCATATCTGAACCGTAGCTACACCTTTTGATTGGTTTAAAAACCGGAAAGGAAGTTCACTAGGGGGCTTGGTCGTTATCACACCATAGCTACACCTCTTGATGGGCTTTAAAGCCACAAAGGAGATCATGTGGAGCCAAAGAGAGTGTTGCACAAAGCACAAACTCAAACATGGGCGCACACTGAGCATAGCTCACAAAGTTACTAGGGGGCTCTTTGTGCAACGCAACAAAGAGTTTGAAAGGACCCTTGTAATTGGCTATCAAGCCACGGCTTGGAAGCCTGGTGTATTCACCTAAAAACCCGGGTTAACCTGCCTTCACCAAGTAAGCCACTCCTATCCAGGTAATCCTGGTATGACCTGCCGAACTTTTGACAAGTCAATCTTCTACAGACCCTGAACTTGTCAAAGTTCAAACGACGATTGGTTAATTGGAGGCCCATCTTAAAAGGCTTTGTTAAATGGTTTAACTCAGAGGCCTGGCAGCTCATGAAAAGCCTCGATTTGGAGCATGGCAGCTCGTAAAAAGCCTCGAATATTTCTTTTTGAATTTTGTTTGTTTAAATCTTTTGCCTTTATTGCGGTTCATCCTATGTTCTGCCAAATCGGTGTCCTTGACCCGACTTGGTTTTCAACTACAGGTTGTTCACCCATGATCAGTTACAAACCGGCATTTTTGTTGCTCCGGTCTGGTTTGACTAAATCGCCAGTACTATAAAGAAAACCCGGCGGTTATTATATCCCGGTACGGTTTATTATCATAATCCAGCACAATGAGGACAGGGGTTATCAACGTTCCGGATTGGTATTGACACCTTTGCCATATACGCCGTTGGTCAACCAATGAGGTATGTTGCACATATTGTTTTTTATACAAACACTTCGATTATTCATCTACGTATTCTATACTTGTTGGGCATCATGACCCATCCAGCAGTAAACCGCTGGATATTTTTAAGTTCTTGTACCCAGGAACACAACTCATCATGGGCTATGCGTAAAATATCCCAAAAGGTGGAACAAGTTGTCACAAGGTATTACAAAACATGCTCGATAGCATGACAGATAAAGGAGTTTTTGGCTATCCTATTACAAGAAGTTTTCAAAGCAGCTCCAATTGCATAATTGTTTTTAAAGTATCGACTCACAATTGCCAGTAAACCAGCGACCGGTTTAAGACGCTTCGTCTGGACGGCTTGATGGTTGAGGGTTAGTTGGTGTGGGAACTTCTTCATCCCTCCCCAGACGCTGGAAATCAACCGTCGACCAATCGATTCCAATTAAAGCTTGAAATACTGCCTCTTCATGGATAAGACTGGATGGGTTAATATCAGGAGCATAAGTATGCTTACGAATCAGAGGCACAAGTTCTTCAACTTCATGGATTTCGGCAGGCCGTCTTTTCCCTTCAGCGTCATAAGCTGGTTGAAAATGAGACAAGTCTCTGTCTTCGGCCAGCTTGCTGGCTATTGGTCGCATCTCTTTGGTTAGCCGTCGGAGGTCGTCATTGTCAAAGTTTGAACCGTCCTCCTTCACGCCTGGGTATCCTTTAATGATATCCTCCGCTTCAAGGTCTGGAATCCAGGCCTTGGCTCGAATAAGGGCGGTTAAAGCTCCTGCTCTTGCAGCTGCCTTCTTCAGTTCGACAATCCGGGCTGGTAACATGGCAAGCTTCTCAAGTGTTTCCTTTATCAGATTTGGCGCCGGTTTGTTGTAAGCCGCCGTGCAAATAGCCCGCTGAGACCCAGAGTACAACTGTTCAATCAAAGTATACGCCGCTTTGAGCTTCATCCGCATGTCTGTACCAAGATGAGCAATCCCAGTGCCTGCCAAGGGTTTATGTCAAAATTCTGGTCAATGATAAGGTTCATTGAATTGCGCAAAACACATAAGGAGATATTTACCAAAGATAGCAGAAGTCATAGCGTTGATCTGCCGCTTCAAGCCAGCTAGTTCATCTACAATTGGTTTCAGGGCTGCCTCGGCGTCTTCAGCTCTTTTGGTTAAACCGGATTTTTCGGTTTCCCAGTCAGCACGATCTTTGTTGAAGGATTCTTTCAGTTTTTCCATTACGACCAGGGCTTGGGTCAGCTCCTCTTTGGCCTTTGCAACTTCTGCTTGTTGTGACTTCACATTCTCTTGCAAGTCAGAGTTTCGGGCATCTCTATTCCTCAGTTCAGCCTGCAACATTGAAGGTATATTAAACAACAGGATGTATATATGTACTAAGTACAAAGCGTATAACAAGTTATGCACTTCATACATGGGGGCTAATGCCTACTTGCTCTCAATTACTACATTTTATACAAGTCTCCAGAACAATGCAAGCATTATCCTTGACACTTAGGGTCTAATGTACGTCTGTTCTAAAATGGATGCATGGATTAAAACCCAGATTAACTTGCCAAGTTAAAGCGGCCTTTGGGGGCTACACTGCGGAAAGCTATCTATTTGTTAAAAGAGGAGTCTTGGTTCTTATTAGAGACCTGACATTTTGAGGGTCAATGATGAGAAACTTAAAGTGCTACAAAGACCCGGTTTATGATTAACATCATAAAACGGCCCTTAGGGGCTACTTGGGCTAGCATTTCCAACTTTGAATCAACGAACAAAGGGAGATGAAAATACCTCATATCGCTCCTTCATCAAATTCACCAAACCGGCATCATAGTCCCGCTTTGAGTGAAGACGGTTCAAGAAGCCAGAATGAAGTTCTTCAGCGTTCAGATGAGCATAATTTTATAAATCACTACTCCATTTGCCTTTTTCCCTAGCAACCTACTCTTCCTTGGCACTATGTTGAGCCAAGATACGGGATGGCCAGGAGAGTTGTGGCCCATTCTAGTAATGATAACATCGTCTCCTTGGCCTTCAGTGTTTTTGGCTGGTGATAATGGAATCTCAGCATCTTTCACCGGACTAGCACGGTTTGGCTCGGCCGGTTCAGTGTCAGGCGTGGCAGGCTCAGCGTCTGTTGGTTCATCCGTGTATTGGCTTTGAAGGGGCGGGTCGTCAGAGGCGGCTTCAGGATGAAGGCCCTCTGGTTCACAAGTCTGGTCCGGATAACCTCTTCGTTCCTCTTCAACAATGGTTGGGTCTTCGGGCGGATTGTTGACCTGAGCTTTCTTGCTGGGTCTGGCTTTGGCTGTGCAAACAAAATTAAAGAGAGGGTTAACATTTTATTCCAGATTTGCAACATATTGAGATAAAAGGTTACAAAGCTTACCTAGCCACAGTTTTCAGAGGGGGGAGTTGAGTTGCTATCGATTCACCAAAGGATGAGGGAGGTGTCACCAGATAATTTGAATCGGACGGATTAAGAGGTTGTCTGAAATAACCTGCCTTGGGATAAGAATTGTCAGGAGTAAGAGAGACCTCAGACCGGCGCTTCGGAACCGGGGTGTCAGGTAAACCAGTCGAAGTAACATGTTGGCCACTGTGTCGGGTTGTCCGGCGAGCTTCATGCTGTTGAGTCTTCAAAATAAATGTTGGATCCAAATGAGCAAGAGGATGAGAAAAGCTTACTTTCCGGACTGCTTGACGGGTTTTTTGTGTTGTCTTAGAGTCTGAACCGGAGGAAAGGGTAATTACCTCAACATCATCAGCTTGACTGCCTTCTGCGTCCTCCTGAGGAAGATCATTGTTAATGAGATGCATGAAAAGGGAGCCAAGTGAGTCAAGTTCTACCTCAACTTCCGGATCATCAGCATCATCATCAAGTTCCATGTTGATCCGGTCAGTCGTTTTCCATTTTGACGTTCGTTTGATGGCTTTGGTTTTGGGGCGAGATGGTTTGGCCGCTTTATCCCCGATTGACTTTATTGCTTTTTCTACGGTTTTCCATTTCCATAAGGGATCATCACCCTATACATACATACACAGAAGAAGGATTACAAGTTGTGTCATGGGTTTGTCACGGCAGATGTCCTTGTGAAAGGACTTAGTTGGGGAGCCATCGCTACGGGTTAGCTTTAAGGGGTTAAACCGGACAAGGGGACACGTGGAGTTTTATACTAGTTCGGCCCCTTCAGGGAAGGCAAAAGCCTACGTCTAGTTGTGATTGGTATTGCTAGGGTTTCGAAGGCCAGGGAGCAAATCCGCTTTGTCTGGCTCTCGAGTTGTTGTCTCTCCCTAAACCGCTGTCGGGTCGTCCCTTTATATACATAGGTTGACGCCCGACGGACTACAGAGTCCCGAAGCCGGATCATAAACGTGTCTGGTTCGGTCTCTATCCTTCCTATCTTACAATACAAGTTACATGACTAGGTCAGTTTACATTTACAGGCTTTAACCCGCCTTTGGGCCTTGGGCCTTCATAAAGCGCCATCATCCTTGCATCTTCATGGGCTTCTAATCTTCAAGGAGTTAACCCGGCTACGCAAGGCCGGTTTACATCCAATAGTAATATCCCCAACATTAGGCCCCAGATTGGTTTGAACTTGTTCATGTCAATCTTCTACACTTAGAAAAATTCTTCCCTCATATCTTCACCTTGATCTTGTAAACCGCCATGACGTCATATTTCAAGATTATGATAAACCGCCCTGACGTCATCTATCCGTTGATGTCGAAAATTACCTTCATTTAATGTGTATTCAGTCACCGAGGCGACACCTTTATTAATTTATCCATTTTTTGGGCTCCTTGATTCCCACACTTGCCGTTTTATCACTTCGCCTTATAAATAGGGTCAGAAGACCCCTTTCTTTTCCTTCCGCTATCCTTTCATCCCTTCTTCTTCCTCGCGACGTCTCTGCACCTGAGCGCCACCGTCATCGCCAAGCCTCGCCTCTGGTTCACCGTCGGCCGTTGCATCGACCTGTTCACACCAGAGTTCCGCAACACACCTCCGCTACTTCCGCATCCGCAGTAAGTCCTTCCCCTTCCTTTCTTGATCCATTAGGGTTTCCCTGCTCTTCGCGGTTCTTGAAGTTCATCGGAGCCTTTGGTGCTGTTCTTCCTTGGCCTGTAGATGAATGCCTTGCACTTATCGTATCCCTTGCCGTGGCTAATCTTCTGTTACCACCATAAATCCTTATGCGTAAAGGCTGATGTAGTCCTTCATAAACTGTTTCGGGTCTTACCCTTTTTAGGTCAAAATATTTTTGCTTTTCTGTCTTACCGTAGATCCTAAATTTTCATATGTATCCGTGAAATCTGTTTCTCCTTACGCCAACATAGGCAGTTTAACCTTGTATAAGCAATCTATACCATTAGCCCTCTGATAAACCGGAGGAGCATTTTACCTTCATAGTTATACTCCGGTTTAACAGTGTCTGGGTACTCCTATCCTGGTATTACCTTTTATCCCTTATTGCATTGGTCTCCGGTTTATGCCATTTCGTATATCAGTACGTTTATTACTCCATTGTATCTTGTATATCGTCATGAGTGATTTATAAAACCGACCTTTTATTTTCATCTTGTTTGTTTCACAATGGCCAAACGATTCACTGCTTGCAACTGGGCTCGTTCCCGGGTCACTGAAACTCAGTTGGATGAGATGGTCAGCATCGGCTTCTTGCCTAAGAAAACTGAAATTAAATGGCGAGTTCCAGGAACAGAAAATCCTCCAACCCCAAGGCAGGGTGAGGTGGTGGTCTTTGTTGACCACATAAGTCGTGGCTTCAAACCGCCAGGGTCAAAGTTTTACCGGGATGTACTTGCCAGTTTCCAACTCCATCCCAAGACATTGGGCCCAATTCAGTATCCAACCTATGTAACTTCCAGGTTTTCTGTGAAGCGTACTTACAGGAAGAACCAACTGCAGAACTGTTCCGGGACTTCTTTCACTTAAACCGGCGCACAGAGTTTGTAAATGGCTCGAACACTGAACTTGGTGGTGTCTCGATTCAAAAGCGGAAAGAGGTTGAGTTTCCTCACGCCAAACATCACAGCCACCCAAAGGAATGGAACCAAACTTGGTTTTATTGCAGAGACACTTCGCCTGAAGATGAAAATCCCCTTCCGGGCTTTCGTGATCACCGTCTTTCCAACACCCATCCGATGCCGCAACGCTTAAGCTCCACCAAAAGGGCGAAATATGCCCCACAACTCGCCAAACTCCGGGCCTTTATGGCCAACGGTTTAACAGGTGTGGATTTCGTGCGCTGTTGGATATCTTGGAGCATCTTGCCTCTAAGCCGGCATCCCGGTTTAATGTGTGAATATACCGGTGAGGCTGACGACCCTCAACGCCATTGCAACCTTCAATTATCTGATGAAGAAGTCACTGAAGGTGTAAAGAAAATTCTGAATGAATCGGAACTGGTTTGTAGTCAAACCGGTTTGAGTCCCTTCCATGCCAAGAACAAACCGCCTGCTGTAAGCATTATACTTCCTTTTCATCTTTAATATTTTTATCTTGTGCAACCTATAATCCTTCTTCTGTGTATGTATGTATAGGGTGATGACCCCTTCTGGAAACGGAAAACCATAGAAAAAGCGGTAAAACCAACTAGGGACAAAGCGGTCAAACCATCTCGCCCAAAAACCAAAGCCGTCAAACGGACGTCAAAACGGAAAACGGTTGACCGGATCAACATGGAGCTTGATGATGACACTGATGATCCGGAAGTTGAGGTAGAACTTGACTCACTTGGCTCTCTTTTCATGCATCTCATTAACAATGATATTCCTCAGGAGGACGTAGAAGGCAGTCAAGCTAATGATGCAGAGGTAATTACCCTTTCCTCCGGTTCAGACTCTATGCCAACACAAAAAACCCGCCAAGCAGTCCGGAAAGTAAGCTTTTCTCATCCTCTTGTTCACTTGGATCCAACATTTATTTTGAAGACTCAGCAGAATGAAGCTCGCCGGACAACCCGGCACAGTGGCCAACAGGTCACTTCAGCCGGTTTACCTGATACCCCGGTTCGGAAGCGCCGGTCTGAGGTCTCTCCTACTTCTGACCATTCTTACCCCAAGGCAGGTTATTTCAAACAACTCTTAATCCGTCCGATTCAAATTACCAGGTGACACCTCCCTCATCCTCTGGCGAGTCGACAGTAACTCAACTCCCTCCTCTGAAAACTATGGCCGGGTAAGTTGTTAAACCTTTTCCTTCAATACATCATAGTACTTGAATAAGATATTGATCCTTTTATATTTTTGTTTGCAGGGCCAAAGCGAGACCCAGCAAGAAAGCTCGGGTTACCAATCCGCCCGAAGACCCGGCCACTTTTGAAGAAGAAAACAGAGGTGAACTGGAACAAACTTGTGAACCGGAGGGCCTTCTCCTGAAGCCGCCTCTGGCAAACCGCCCCTTCAAGGCCAAAATACCAATGAACCAGCTGACGCTGAACCTGCGGCACCTGACGTTGAACCGGCAGAGCCAAACCGGGCTAGTCTTGTGAGAAATGATGATACTCCATTGTCACCAGCCAAACATACTGAAGGTCAAGGAGACGATGTTATCATTACTGGAATGGGTCATAGCTCTCCTGGCCATCCCGTCATCTTGGCTCAACATAGTGCCAAAGAAGAGCAAGCTGCTAGGGAAAAAGGCAAACGGAGCAGGGATTTTTCAAGCTATGCTCATCTTAACACTGAAGAGCTTCACTCCGGTTTCTTGAACCGTCTGCACTCAAACCGGGACTATTTGGACGGTTTGGTGAACTTGATGAAAGAGCGATATGAGGTAAATTCCTCTCCCTATGTTTATTGATTTATAGCCGAAACACTATCCCAAGTAGCCCCAAGGGTCGTTTTATGATGTTAATCATAAACCGGGTCTTTGTAACAGTTCAAGTTTTTCATCATTGATCCTCACAATGGCAGGTCTCTGAGAAGAGACAAGACTTATCTTTTAACAATTAAACAACTTTCTGCAGCATAGCCCCCAAAGGCCGGTTTAACTTGGCAAGTTAATCCAGATTTTAATCCATACATCCATTTTAGAACAGACGCACATTAGCCCCCAAGTGTCAAGGATAATGCTTGCATTATTCGGGAGACTTGTAAAAAATGTAGCACTTTAGAGCGAATAGGCATTAGCCCCCAAGTATGAAGTGCATAACTTGTTATACGCTTTGTACTTAGAACATATATAACCTGTTGCTTAATAGACCTTCAATGTTGCAGGCTGAACTGAGAAGCAAAGATGCCCGAAACTCTGACTTGCAAGAGAATGTAAAGTCACCACAAGCAGAGGCTGCAAAAGCCAAAGAGGAGCTGACCCAAGCCCTGGCCATAATGGAAAAGCTGAAGGAAACTTTCACCAAAGACCGTGCTAACTGGGAATCCGAAAAGTCCGGGTTAACCAAAAAAGCTGAAGGCGCCGAGGCAGGCCTGAAACCAGTTGTAGATGAACTAGCTGGTTTGAAACGCCAAATCAATGCTATGACTTCTGCTATCTTTGGTAAGTGTCTGCTTATGTGTTTTGCGCAAGTCAATGAACCTTATCACTGACCAGAATGTTGATAAAAATCTTTGGCAGGCACTCGGTTCGCTCATCTTGGTACAGACATGCGGATGAAGCTCAAAGTGGCATATACATTGGTTGAACAGCTGTACTCTGGGTCTCAGCAGGCTATTTGCACGGCAACTTACAACAAATCAGCCCCAACTTTGATTAAAGAAACACTTGAGAAGTTGGCCATGTTACCAGCCCGTATTGCCGAATTGAAGAGGGCAGCTGCCAGGTCCGGAGCTTTAACCACACTTATTGAGCCAAGCTTGGATTCCAGACCTTGAAGCTGATGATATCATTAAAGGATACCCAGGTGTGAAGGAAGATGGTTCAAACTTTGATAACAATGACCTCCGGCGGCTGACTAAACAGATGCGACCAGTATCCAGCAAACTAGCCGATGATACAGACTTGTCCCATTTTCAACTGGTTTATGACGCTGAAGGGAAAAGACAGCCGGCCGACATCCATGAAGTTGAAGAACTTGTGCCTCCGATTTGTAAGCACACTTATGCTCCTGATATTAACCCCTCCAATCTGATCCATGAGGAAGCAGTATTTCAAGCTTTAACAGGAATCGATTGGTCGACGGTTGATTTCCAGCGTCTGGGGAGGGATGAAGGAGTGCCCACACCAACTAACCCTCAACCATCAAACCTTCCAGACGAAGCGTCATAAACCGGTCGCCGGTTTACTGGCCACTGTGTGCCGACCTTGTGAAAAACAATTATGCCATTGGAGCCGCTTTGAAAGCTTCTTGTAATAAGATAGCCAAAACTCCGTTATTTGCCATGCCATCGAGCATGTTTTATAATGCATCATGACAACTTTTGCCACCTTTTGAGATATATTTATACATAACCCATGATGAATTGTGTTCCTGGGTACAACATCTTAAAAGTATCTAGTGGTTTACCGCTAGACGGGTCATAATGTCCAGGAAGTGTACAATACATAGATGAAATAATCGTAGTGTTTGTACAAAAAGCAATATACATAACATACCTCATTGGTTGACCAACGGCGTATACGGCAAAGGTGTTAATACCAATCCGGAACGTTGATAACCTCATCTTTGTAATGCTGGTCTATATATTAAACTGGACCGGGATAACTACCGGGTTTTCTTTATAACACTGGTGATTTAATCAGACCAGACCGCGTCAATAAACACCGATTTATAAATGATCATGTGCCGACAACTTGTAGTTGAAAAGTAAGCCGGGTCAAGGACGCCGGTTTATCAAAAAATACTTATGAACTTCAACAAATAAAACTCAGAAAGGAAAATATGCAAGGCTTTTTACGAGCTGCCAGGCTCCAAATCGAGGCTTTTCATGGGCTGCCAGGCCTCTGAGTTAAACCATTTAACAAAGCCTTTTAAGATGGGCCTCCAATTAACCAATCATTGTTTTAACTTTGACAAGTTCAGGGTCTATAAAAGATTGACATGTCAAACGTTCGATGGGTCATACCAGGATTACCTGGACAGGAGTGGCTTACTTGATGAATGTAGGAGTAATGGGCCACGGGTAGGGCAACCCGAGTCCCAGAATCTTTCAAGACATCGGGGCAGGCTGCGCCCCTCAAGACCCCAGGACAAAGAGCCGCCTCCTGAGGAGCTGACGGCCAGGCGGCCGACTGCCCGCTCACGGCCAAGTCCCAGGGACGACTTCTAGAGAAGCCGGCTTTGGGGAGTCGGCCTGCGACTCCAACAAACCCCATGACCTCATCAAAGGGGACGAGGTAGGGGCGTGGCTACAGCAAAGCGCACCCCCGCCCCTCAGCAAGGGAAGGCATGGCCACAACACGTCGTACCCCGGAAGATCTCTGTGCGGCGTGGCACTGTTGCCATGCCGGCCCTGACATCAGCACCGCAGGGCCGAATCCTGCACCCACGACGGCTTGTCTGGACGGCCTGGAGGCAGTAGGACCCACCAGTCAGTGAGACCTCGGGAGACGGCGGGAGAACCACCAGTCGGACCCGTCGGGAGTCGGCCGAGCCCTCCCCCGGGGCCCACGCGCCATTAATCAAGATGAGATGGGGAGTGGCAACAGTGATCGCCCGCCAGGCGGCGGGGCTGTTGCCACGACCTCATGATCAAGCCCGCATCATCAGAAGTACGGCTACAGTAATCAGCAGCCGGCAAGACCCGCCCGCGGCGGACGCGGCCTTTCGGCTCCGTACCCGGCCAGTCGGCGGGCCCCGGCGATCGGTAGAGAAGACGGAGGCCAGAGACACTGACGGCTGGGCCCGCGCCCAGCCAGATTACCATTGTACCCCTGGGGGGTAGGCCTATATAAACCCCCCCGGGCACTCATGTAAAGGGTTGGAACCCATTAGCTCTAGACCAGATCATATAGAAGGGGAGAGCTAGCCTTGCCCTCCCCGACCACCAGAAAACAGCTCAAGGAGTAACGGTGTAAGCATTTTGCCATAGTGATCATGCGGTGACCCCGCAGAGCAGTAGTAGGGGTATTATCTCCCCGGAGAGCCCCGAAGCTGGGTAAGATTCACCGGCGAGCATGTCTTCGCCTCATCCCGTTTCCAGGCACCGGCGACGTTCTACTCGCCCCCACCATGATAAGCCATCCGTTGGCATATGTCGCACCAAACCCGCGACATTTGGCGCCCACCATGGGGCCTGGCGCACCACCGTCCCGAGATCTGTTCTGGACAGAAACCTTTTCCTCCCTGGCGAGCGCAGCCAGCCAGGCACGCCAGAGGGAGTTTGCGCCGACGCGCTAAGCGGCGTCGAGATCGCCTGCGCGGTCAGCTCCTTGGCCGAACTTGTCGGAGAGGTCCGCCTCTCCGACGAACCTGCATCCAACGCAGGCACGAGCGGCCCCGAGAACCTCCTCGCGGGCCTCCTCGATCAACTCCACGTTTCCGGCGAGCCTGCCGTAGACTTGGAGTCCGTAGGCTCCACCGACCTGATGCTGGTCGACTCTAACACCGCGTCGCTCGACGCGTTCCCCACCAATGTGCTGGTCTATGACGAGCCTCTCCCCCACGTAGAGAGCAACGGAAGCACCGTCACCGAGGTGCTAGTCATCAGTCATGACGAGCTCCCCGGCGGAGGAGCGCACGACTCGCTCGGTGCGGCGCTGCAAGACCTAACTGGGCCCATTCCGAAAGACGCTGACGCAGAGACGTTAGAGGCGCGCCGCCTTCAGCTCATTGAAGGCGCGAAGAAGCTGGCCAGCATGAGGCGCTTGTCAGAAGCCTACCAGCGGGAGATGGATCGCGCCATCGGCAGCTCGCCGGCCCCGGCGGGGCCCAGCCGCCTTGGCGCGGTCCGGCAGCGCGGCATAGCCATCGCCAACCTGTTTGGGGCAAGTCGCCCTATGTACGCTACACCAGCGGAGAACATCCGAGCCACCCAGGCAGTGGTGGACGAGCTGGACAATTTCGAGGGCGAAGAACGCCGCCTCATGATGGAGCGAGTCCAGCGGCTTCTCGATGCGGCCGCCGCGCAGAACGAGGCCGGCTGCCGCGTGGAGGCGCCTCAACGGCCCAACGATGACCTTCACCGAGATCAAGGCGCGACGTCTCGAACGCCGACTGGCGGCGGCCGAGGAAGAAGAGATAAGGAGCCGACTGTCAGCCACAGTCGGACTCGCATTACCATAGAGCGCGACCGAGACGGCCGCCCAAGGGCAGTGGAACGACGGGACGACTGTCCACCTCCCCCACCCCGCAAGGAGAGGTGAGTCTCCCTGCCGCCTGTTGACCATCCGACTCTCGGTGACCGCCTTGGCCGCTGAGAGGGAGTTGGTGAGAACGACGCCCGCCATCGGATCGACCGACTCCACCAATCCTTAGCACTGGAAGAAGAAGATGAGCTGGGTCCGCCTTGTTTCGTGCCCCGCATTCAGGACGAGCCCTTTCCCAGAGGGTTCACGCTCCCAAGAGACACGCCCAAGTGTACCGGCTCCGTGAAGCCGGAAGACTGGCTAGTCGACTACTCCACGGCTGTCAGCATAGCAAACGGCAACAAGCGCGCCGCCGTAAAGTACGTTCCGCTCATGCTCCAGGGCATGGCCCGGACATGGCTGAAGAGCCTAAAGCCCCGCAGCATCAACAGCTGGGTTGACTTCACCGAAGCATTCATCCGCAACTTAACCAGCATGTACAAGCGTCCTCCCAAGCCTCGTCAGCTCTCCTTGTGTGTGCAAGGCCCCGACGAGTCGACTCGCGATTACCTCACGCGCTGGGCCGAGCTCCGAAACTCCTGCGAGGGCGTGCACGAGGTGCAGGCCATCGAGTACTTCACGGCCGGGTGCAGAGAAGGCACCCTCCTCAAGCACAAGCTCCTTTGTGACGAGCCAGAAACCCTCGACGAGCTGCTGATCATAGCGGACAAGTACGCCACAACCGACTCCTCCATGAAGGCGGAGAGTCAAATCAGCACAACTGGCAAAGTGGCTCCTCAAGCTCCAAGAACTCCGGCGGCAGATGCCGGCCGGCGACAACAGCTTGGCGACAACAAGCGCAAGGCCCCGTAGCCGGCTTCCAGCAGCCGGTAGGTCGCGAACGTTGAAGCCCAGCAGCCAAAAGAGCAGCCCCCGCCCAAGCGACAGAAAGGCGGCAAGCCAAACTGGTTGCCGGCCTTCTCCTATGAGTAGATCTTGGATGGACCTTGCAAGTTCCATAGCGGCGCAAAGCCGTCGAATCACACCACCCGGAAGTGCCACTGGCTCACCAGGATCGCCAAGGGAGACGGCCTCCTGCCTCCCCCGCCTGCTGGGCAGCCGCCTCCGCCTCCGCCCCAGCAGCTGGCTGTCAGGCCAGTCGGCGCGGTACAAGACGAATACCCCGAAGAGCATGGAGCCTATGTGGTGTTCACCAGTGTAGCTGATGATCGACGCAGCAGGCGGCTGCAGCGACAAGAGGTGAATGCAGTAGCGTCGGAGACGCCAGAGTTCATGCACTGGTCTGAGAAGCCCATCAGCTGGAGCATGGCTGACCACCCAGAAGTGATGCCGAGTCCGGGCTCCTATGCCTTGGTCCTGGACGCTACCTTGGCTACGGGCAGACGAGCCGCGCGTTTCTCGCGAGTTCTGATAGATGGGGGCAGCAGCATCAATATCCTGTACAAGGACACCATGGAGAAGTTAGGAATCAAGCAAAGACAACTTCAGAACAGCCAAACTGTGTTCCACGACATTGTTCCTGGGCTTTCCTGCTGGCCAATCGACAAGATCCTGATGGACGTCCTCTTCAGGGACAAAGATCACTTCCGTAGAGAGCCCGTTTGGTTTGAGGTGGTGGATCTTGAGAGCCCATACCATGCGCTGCTTGGCCGACCTGCCTTGGCCAAGTTCATGCCGGTGCCCCACTACGCCTACCTCAAGATGAAGATGCCCAGTTCCAGGGGAATTCTGACCATGGCTGGTGACTACCGGAAGTCATCTGCTTGCGCAGCAGAGAGCAGTCGGCTGGCCGAGTCCCTGGTAATCGCGGCTGAAAAGCGGCTCCTCGAGCGAGTTGTGGCGATGGCCGGCAAGCAGCCTAAGGCATCGCCCAACCCAAAGGAGTCGGAGGCTGAGGGTTCGTTCAAGCCGGCCAAAGAGAAAAAGAAGATACCCTTGGACCTGGAGCACCCAGAGAGGTACGCCGTCGTAGGTGCAAACCTCGACAGCAAATAGGTAGGCGAGCTCGTCGATTTCCTCCGTGAGAACCGGGACATCTTCGCATGGTCCCCCAAAGACATGCCAGGTGTACCGATGGAATTCGCCGAGCACAAGTTACATGTACGATCTGATGCAAAGCCGGTTAGACAGCCCCTGCGCCGCTTATCAAAATCGAATAGAAGAGTTGTCGAAGAAGAGATAGCCCGACTCCTGGCAGCCGGCTTCATTATGGAAGTGTTCTTTCCAGAATGGCTAGCAAATCCGGTCCTAGTACTAAAGAAGAACAAGCAGTGGTGAATGTGTATCGACTACATGAGCCTCAACAAGGCCTGCCCCAAGGACCCATTTGCTTTACCAAGAATTGATCAGGTGATAGACTCCACAGCCGGATGCGAGCTGTTGAGTTTTCTGGATGCGTACTCAGGATATCACCAGATCAAGCTAAACCCGTCTGACAGACTGAAACCGCCTTCATCATGCCGTTTGGAGCCTTCTGCTACCTCACCATGACGTTCGGCTTAAGGAACACCGGCGCCACCTTTCAGCGTTGCATGCAGAAGTGCCTCCTCAAGCAGCTCGGCAGGAACGCCCACGTTTACGTGGACGACGTGGTGGTGAAGACGGAAAAGCATGGGACACTGATGGAAGATCTCAAGGAGACTTTTGAGAACCTGCGCTGGTTCCGGATCAAGCTCAACCCCGAGAAGTGTGTCTTCAGAGTACCAGCCGGCCAGCTCCTTGGCTTCCTGGTCTCTGAACGCGGCATAGAATGCAACCCAGTAAAGATCAAGGCCATTGAGAGAATGGAGGTACCCAGCCGACTGCTGGACGTGCAGAAGTTCACCGGCTTCTTGGGGTCCATCAGCCGATTCATCAGTCAGCTGGGCGAGAAAGCTCTCCCCTTATACCAACTCATGAAGAAGACCACTTTTTTCAAGTGGAACCATAAGGCGGACGAAGCTTTTCACCAGTTGAAGAAGATACTGACTACTCCACCCATCCTGGCGGCTCCGACTCCCAAGGAACTTATGCTCCTGTACATCGCCGCCACCAGCCGAGTAGTCAGCATGGTCATTGTAGTGGAGCGCAAGGAGGAAGGCAAGGCGCTGCCTGTCTAGAGACCGGTATATTACCTGAGCGAGGTACTGTCGACCTCCAAGCAGAACTACCCCCACTACCAGAAGATGTGCTATGGCGTACACTTTGCTGCCAAGAAATTGAAGCCTTACTTTCAAGAGCATCCAATCACGGTGGTCTGCACGGCCCCACTTGCCGAGATCATTGGTAGCCGAGATGCTTCTGGCTGAGTGGCCAAGTGGGCCATAGAGCTGGCTCCTTACACCATCCACTACCAACCCCGCACCGCCCTCAAGTCACAAGCACTGGCCGACTTCCTCGTCGACTGGGCCGAGATCCAGTACCTACCTCCAGCACCTGATTCCACCCATTGGCGGATGCATTTCGACGGCTCCAAGATGCGCACTGGCTTGGGAGCCGGCGTCGTCCTCACCTCTCCCAAAGGCGACAAGCTCAAGTATGCGCTGCAAATCCACTTTGCCGCCTCCAATAATGTCGCCGAGTACGAGGCGCTCATTCACGGGCTCTGGCTTGCCAAAGAGCTTGGCATCCGCCGGATCTTGTGTTATGGCAACTCAAACTTAGTGGTCCAGCAATCATCTGGCGATTGGGATGCGAAAGATGCAAGCATGGCGAGCTACCGTTTCCTCGTGCAGCAACTCAGCGGGTATTTCGAAGGGTGCGAGTTCCGCCATGTGCCAAGAAATGACAACGACCAAGCAGATGCATTGGCACGAATCGGCTCTAACCGTCGAGCAATACCATCTGGTGTCGCCCTTCAACGCCTCCTCAAGCCGTCTGTCAAGCCTTCACCAGAATCAGACTCCATTTTTGTGCCAGCTCCTCCCGAAGACGTTGGATCCGGCTCCAGAGCTCTGGCAGTCGGAACGAGGATTTTGGCGGAAGACCCCAAAGCTGCCACAGCCAAACCCGGCCCGAGGACTACGGTGGCGGACTCGAAGACTCCAGAACTCGGCCCAAGGACCGCGCCAGTCGGCCTGGGGAATTCATCAACCCAGCAAGCGGCTGTTGACTCCACCCCGCCGCCTCCCAGCCCAACCGCCTTCGTCCAAGTCACAGTTCTGGCAGTCGAAGAAATAGCAGCACCCTCATGGGCCCAGCCCATCCTCAAATTCCTGGTGAACAAAGAACTGCCGACGGATGAAACTTCAGCTCGGCAAATACAACGCCGGGCGGCAGCCTACACCATAGTCAACAGAGAGCTGGTCAGACGCAGCGTCACTGGTGTCTACCAGCGCTGCGTAGAGCCAGAGCAAGGCCAGGCGATTCTCAAAGACATCCATCAAGGCGAGTGCGGCCACCATGCGGCTTCAAGAGCACTCGTCGCCAAAGCCTTTCGACACGGTTTCTTCTGGCCAACTGCCTTGGAAGAGGCCAAGGAGCTGGTCCAAAAATGCAAAGGGTGTCAGAAGTTCAGCTCCAAGCCGCACCAGCCAGCTTCTGCACTCAAGACCATCCCCATTGCCTGGCCTTTCGCAGTTTGGGGTCTAGACATTGTGGGACCATTCAAAATAGCACGAGGTGGTTTAACTCACTTACTTGTCGTAGTGGACAAGTTCACCAAGTGGATAGAAGCAAAGCCAATCAAGAAGCTGAACGGTCTGACTGCCGTAACTTTCATCTCTGATATCACAATTCTGTATGGCATACCACACAGCATCATCACCGACAACGGCACAAATTTCGCCAAAGGCGCCTTGGCCCGTTTCTGCGCAACACAGGGCATCCGACTAGACCTAGCGTTCGTCGCTCATCCGCAGTCAAACGGCCAAGTGGAGCGAGCAAACGGCCTCATCCTGTCCGGCATCAAGCCTCGGCTGATTGAGCCTCTGGAGCGCTCGGCCGACTGCTGGCTCGACAAGCTGCCAGCCGTCCTCTGGAGTCTGCGCACGACTCCAAACAAGTCAACCGGCTTCACGCCCTTCTTCCTCATCTACGGTGCCGAAGCCGTCATCCCAACGGACATAGAATTTGACTTCCCACGAGTCACCATGTACACCGAGGAGGAAGCTGAAGAAGCACGACAAGACGGCGTCGATCTACTGGAAGAGGGCTGGCTGTTGGCACTCAGCCGGTCCAGCATCTACCAACAGAGCCTGCGCCGATACCACAACAGGAAGGTCAGGCCAAGATCTTTCCAAGAAGGCGACCTTGTGCTCCGGCTGATCCAGCGAACAGCCGGCCAGCACAAGCTGTCGGTGCCTTGGGAAGGCCCTTTCATCATCAACAAAGTACTGGGCAACGATTCCTACTACCTGATCGATGCTCAGAAGCCCCGAGCACGCAAGATGGATGACCCGGCAAGGAGACAGAGCGGCCATGGAACGCAAATCTCCTCCGAAGATTTTATAGTTGATGCAGTATGTACCACACTACCTTTTGTATTAAAGTACCAAGACTTCGGGCCCCCCGAGACGAGCTCGGGGACTGCCCTCTTTTGTTTGTATGATAAAAATTAGGCCTACAAGTATGATACTCTTTGTCATGCCACTTGGCACTGGGCTCGACAAGTTGGCCCGGGGACTTGCCGCCTTGCACTATGAAATGCTTCCTGCAGCCGGACAAGTAGTGTGTAACACCTAAACCGTCTTCTATCAGAAGCCGCAGCTCGCTGAGCGACTGGACAGTGGGCAGAGGTAAGGTAGAATGGGTGTTCGCATGAAAAATGGTTAAGGACTCAAAGCATAGAACATAGCTCAAGACGGCTTCCAGCCTTTCTCGCAAACCGACTCTTGGATAGTCGGATTGCCGCCTTCTATCCAACCTGCTCAAAGACTCTTAAACGGCTAAGTACTCGCTTTCCCAAAGTAGCCAAGCACTTGATCCAGCAACAGTCCGCGAGCGGCTGTCCGATTGGCAAGGCAGGCAACTAAGAGAAAGCGGCAAAGGAAAAAAAAGCCAAAAGAGCAATGAGCAAGAAAAGATAGAACTCAGATAAATATATTTACATAACATAGGCCCTTGGCCGAATTTTCGAGTAGAGGTTCAAAATACACCCCGGGGTGGAATTGTGCGAATTAACAAGTTCTTCAAAGACTACTGAAGCAGACAAAACAAAGATACAGCGGCAGCTTAGGAAGCAGCAGACGGACTCGGAGGGTCGGAGGAGGCGCCAGCGCCAGGCGTCGGGGCGGCCGGCTAGCTAGTCTCGGCTTGATCGCCTCCGGCAGCAGTCGGGTTAGTTGCACGCGGCTCATTGCTGGAGGCACGGTCGAGCTGAGGCTGGCCGTCTCCTCCGTCTTCTGGTGCCTCCGCCTCGCCTCCGTCCTCTACCTCGCCCTCTTCCTCGATGCTGGAGCCAATCACCTCCACCGAGTCCTCGCTGTAGTCTGGGTTCATCCCAAACCACTCCGGCGGTACCTCCTCGCCGTCTTCAGACCGCTCGGGGACGAAGATGCTGGTGTCGGTGTACTCGGCGATCGCCGCAGCATGCTTGACGAGGGCGTCTTCCGCGGCCGCCAGCTCCGGCTGGGCCTCCGACCGAAGCGTGGCCAGCCAGTCTAGGTCCAGCCCCGGATACCATGCCTTAACGAACTCCAAGGCCCGGCGCGCTCCAGCTCGGGCCGAAGAGCCCTTCCAGGCCTCAAGACGACCAGCCGCGACCTCCAGCCAGTCGGCCGTCAGGCTGGGGGTGCGCGGAGCCTGCATATCCAGCCACAAGGCGGCAATCGCCTGGGCACCGACACGCTGAAGCCGGCGCAGCATCCGGTGAGCCGGCCGGAGGCGAGCCTCGATGCTCAGGATGTGCTCGTCAAGAGTTCGGGGGGCATCGGCGGCAATCTCTGCGCCCTCTGCCCTCCGACCTTCACGGTCAGCCTCGATGGCTTGGATGGCGGCCTGCGACTGCCCAGGGAAGAAGTCTGCAAAGACACGAAGAAACGAAGAAGCTAGTCAAAAACCAGGAGTCGGCACGACTTAAATTGGCAGCTCGAAGAAAGAAAATAAAGAGGCTCAACATCAACGATGTCTTCAATCTCGTGGAAGCCAGAGGACAGCAGCGCCTCCTTGTCAGACCAGGAGGAGCGCTCGCTCGCGAACTCGGCCAAGAGGGCGGTTTCCGTCTCCTCCGCCTCCCTCTGCGACTTCACAAGCAGCTCCTTCTGCTCTGCCAATTGAGTAGCCAGCAGATCGCGCTCCGTGGCCAGCTTGCTGCACTCCTCCTCTTTGGCGCGCAAAGCGGAGTTGGCGTCGCTCAGCTCCTGTTGAAGAGCAGCATTGGCCCCTGAGAAGAAGAAAGAAAGAAGGCGTCAAGCCACCAGTAAAGAAGGACACCGGGGAGATCAGGCCCGACTGCTCAGCAGTCGGCCCGAATCTCGGGGACTATAGCCTGCGGGTGCGCCAGCGCGCCCCCGTGAAGAAGGAAAGGGACTTACTCCGGCTCTCCGACAGATCGGCGGTCCGCTTGCCCAGCTCTTCAACATTACGGTTGAAGGCAGTGACGCGGAGGTTGTGGTAATCCTGCGACGAACGTTTTAGACAAAAGTTAATACCCAAAGTCCATCAATTGGAGTTCCGGGCCGCCTGCTCAGCAGCCAGCCCGAAACTCGGGGACTACACCCAGTGGGTGTGCTGGCGCGCCCCCATAGAGAGGAACAAGAAAAACAAAGGCCAAAAGGAAAAATATACCTACGCCTTGGTGCAATTCTAGAGAGCATCGCCCTCGGCACGAAGCTTCGCCTGGACGTCCAGAAGCGCCTGGTTCAGCGGCCCCGTGCCGCCTCCTCGCACCCACCTAATGGGCGCGGCTCTCGTCGCCTCGGCATCTGGGATCGCCGAGCTGGCAGCGCCGACTTCCAAGGGGTGGGGCGCCGATATCGACTTCTCCATACGGCGGCGCATTGGCGAGCCGACTTGGAGAAGTAGCCTCGCCACGGCCTCGTCTTCGGTCGGCGGCACCAGACGGCCCGCCGGCCGCTCGCCATGCGCACCTTCAGACGGCAGCGGAGGCGGCGGCGGAACGTTCGCATCTGGCGTACAGGGGTCGCCGCCCTCCCCCACCACGACGGGGTTCTCCCTGCCGGCTTCCCCGGTCTGCCCCGTGAACTCTGGAAGCGGCGGCGCAGAGCTCAACGGGGTGACGAGCACCGCCGACTGGCGGCGTGCGGTTTCCTAAGCCTGCAGCTTCACCGCGACGGCGGCTTCGGCCTCTGCTAGTTTTTTCTTAACGGAGGCCTCCGCCCTGTCGGCCTCCGCCTTCTCCAGGCGGAGGGCCTCTTCTTCATTGCGCTTCTCCTGTGCATTCTGCTCCGTCGCCTCCCAGAGGTCAGCAGCGGGGTCAATCCGCCGAGTGGTGGCGGACGTCTCCGCTGACCCCATGACAGAGGTGGCGGTGACCCTCTCAAGAGAGAGGGGAGCCCTGAAGCAAGAGGGGCAAGCAGAGACTCAGACAAATCACAAAGAAAGAATAAAACTTTGAAGATAGAATACTTACGCGGAGACCAACGGCGGCTTCTTCACTTCCTTACGGAAGCGGATGGCCTTCGCGGCCGCCTCGTCCCGCCGAGTCGCTGCAGCCGAACCCTTGGGCTTCTTCGGCCGATTGCCGAGCAAGGTCGGCACGGCTCTGCGCTTCTTCCCGCCGCCTGGAGCGCCCGGCGCGGCAGAAGAGCCCGCGCCAGGCTGGCTGGCTCCTGGCCGATGGCGAGGGGCGACTTCTCCTCAGCGTCGGCGTCAGGCCAGTCGGCAAAAGTGGCCGAAGGCCTGAAGTCGCCCGTTGTTCCTCCTCCTCCCTCGGCGTCATCTTCCAGAGCCGCCGCCCCCAGATCGGGGTCGTCGACGTCGCTCTCCGCCCGGTCGGCGAGGAACTCACGGGCCGGCCCCGAGGTGCCGGCTGGTGGGTGAAGGAGGGGATTCTAACCAAGGCCGACTGGTCAAAACAGAACTCGGCAAGAAGACAATCCAAAGAAAGAAAAGAAAGGCGACACACCATAGGCGGGGGGTTGGCGCGGGAGTACGGCTCCTTGCCGAACCGCCAGTCCTCCAGGAGCCTGCTGTCCGAGAGGTAGTTCACCATGAAGGACACCTCTTCATGAGGCATGTCCTTGGTGCACATCTGACTCGGGTCGCGGTGCCCGCTCATCTGGCATATCATATGAGGGCGGCCTTGGAGTGGGAGAACTCGGCGCGAAACGAAGGCGTCCAGCAGATCCGGACCAGTCAGACCCTCCGACTGCGTCAGCACTCGGAGTCGCGTGATGGCGCCGGCTCCCGCAGGCGTCAGCGACATGGCCCGGTACGACCAGTTGGGCAGTCGCCCAGCCGGCGGGCCGGCAAGTTGACCCAGTCTCCCCTCGTGGAGGCGTTCTTGACGTAGAAGTAGGATCTCTGCCACATCTTCACCAACTTGATCAGCGAGATGGAGGGGAAGGGATTATCGGCCCCCGACCTTCGCACGACGATGAAAGCGCCGCACTGAGCCGGCACACCCGCAGCCTGGGTGCCGAGCTTGGGGAAGAAGAACTCCCCCCAGAGGTCGGGGGTGGGGAGGACTCCGAGGAAGCCTTCGCACATGGCCACGAAGGCGGACAGCAGCACCACTGTGTTGGGGGTGAGGTGGTGCGGCTGGAGGCCGTAGAACTCTAGGAAGGATCGGAAGCAACTGCTCGCCGGCAGCCCCAGCCCGCGCAGGCAGTGCGAGCGGAAGATGAACCGCTCGCCCTCCTGCGGTGCGGGGGAATATCCCCCTTCGGCGCAAGACACACCTGCATGCGATCTTGGCCGGGAAGCCGACGGGTCCGGCGGAGGAACTCAATGTGGTCTTCATGAACTTCGGAGCCGTCCCAGGTGCCGGAGCGCACTGGGGGAGGCGCGGCGGCGGAGGAAGAACTCATCGCGAGTTGTCGCCGCAGCGTTCACCGGAGCTTGGGCGCGCGGCGAAGCAAGAAGGAAGAGAACGAGGAGTAGTGGGAAGGAGGGGCGCGTGTGCCCGCCTCTTCCCCCTACTTATAGCCTTGTGGGCTGCGAAGCCGAGGGGGCGGATGTGGGGATTTACTGCGCCCATGACCCCATGACCCCCACGATCCACGATAAAGTTACTGCGCGCAGTAACTCCACGAGAATCCCAACCGTCCACCGGGGCCGCAGCGGATCCGCTCGGGCGCCGAGGCGCGGTAGTGGTGGGCCCCGCCTATGGGCCTGTCCCGTCGTGCGCATAGGCTGGCAGGACGGCCTAGCCACGTGCCCTCGCGTGACAGGCCTAGAATGGGCGGCGGCCTAGAGGCTTATCTAGCACGCCGCTTAAATCCCGCCGTGATGTTTGAAATACTGAGCGAGCCAGAATTGAGTGAGTCCGAGTTGAGCAAGTCCGACTCCTTCTGGTCGGCCCGGCAGAAGTCAATCAAAGGCCATGTGTTGAGCACCTGGAAAGAGAAACTGTTGAGGCTTCTCGGCCGATCGTCCACGGCGCCTCACCAGCTTCGGGGACTACTGTCAGAGTAATGGTCCACGGGTAGGCCAACCAGAGTCCCAGAATCTTTCAAGACATCGGGGCAGGCTGCACCCCTCAAGACCCCAGCACAAAGAGCCGCCTCCTGAGGAGTCGATGGCCAGGCGGCCGACTGCCCCCTCATGGCCGAGTCCCAGGGACGACTTCCAGAGAAGCCGGCTTTGGGGAGTCGGCCTGCGAATCCAACAAACCCCATGACCTCATCAAAGGGGACGAGGCAGGGGTGTGGCTACAGCAAAGCCCACCCCCGCCCCTCACCAAGGGCAGGCATGGCCACAGCACACCGTACCCTGGAAGATCTCCATGCGGCGTGGCACTGTTGCCATGCCGGCCCTGACATCAGCACCACAGGGCCGAATCCTGCACCCACGACGGCTTGTCTGTACGGGCTGGAGGCAGCGGGGCCCACCAGTCAGTGAGACCTCGGGAGACGGCGGGAGAACCACCAGTCGGACCCGTCGGGAGTCGGCCCGGGGGAGTCGACCGAGCCCTCCCCTGGGGCCCACGCACCATTAATCAAGATGAGATGGGGAGTGGCAATAGTGATCGCCCGCCAGGCGGCGGGGCTGTTGCCACGACCTCATGATCAAGCTCGCGTCATCAGAAATACGGCTACAGTAATCAGCAGCCGGCAAGACCCGCCCGCGGCGGACGCGGCCTGTTGGCTCCGTACCCGGCCAGTCAGCGGGGCCCGCCAGTCGGCGGGCCCCAGCGGTCGGCAGAGAAGACGGAGGCCAGAGACACTGATGGCTGGGCCCGCGCCCAGCCGGATTACCATTGTACCCCTGGGGGGTAGGCCTATATAACCCCCCCCGGGCACCCATGCAAAGGGATGGAACCCATTAGCTCTAGACCAGATCATATAGAAGGGGAGAGCTAGCCTTGCCCTCTCCGACCACCAGAAAACAGCTCAAGGAGCAACGGTGTAAGCATTTTGCCATAGTGATCATGCGGAGACCTCGCAGAGCTGCAGTAGGGGTATTATCTCCGCGAAGAGCCCCGAAGCTGGGTAAGATTCGCCGGCAAGCATGTCTTCGCCTCATCCCGTTTCCAGGCACCGGCAACGTTCTACTCGCCCCCACCAGGATAAGCCATCCGTTGGCATATGTCGCACCAAACCCCGACAATGAAGGCAGGTTAACCCGGGTTTTTAGGCGAATACACCAAGCTTCCAAGTCGTGGCTTGATAGCCAATTACAAGGGTCCTTTCAAACTCTTTGTTGCTTTGCAAAAAGAGCCCCCAAGTAACTTTGTGAGCTGTGCTCAGTGTGTGCCCATGTTTGAGTCTGTGCTTTGTGCAACACTCTCTTTGGCTCCACATATTGTTCTTGTGTGGCCTAAATGCCTATCAAGAGGTGTAGCTATGGTGTGATGACAACCAAGCCCCCTAGTGATATCCCTTCGTGGTTTCAAAATCGATCAAGAGGTGTAGCTGTTGTTAAAATATGACCAAGCCCCCTAGTGATTTTCTTTATATCCATGCAACTGCTATGACCGGATTAACAAAAACTCCGCTTTGTCAGTAAACTCGTATAACACACATAGGATGTAAAAAGAACAGATACCCCGCTTATAACGGAGGCTCCGGTTTATTATATGATATATTCACTGTCATAAATATGTACAGATGATGAGCCTATGGCTTCAAGTATAGTAAGGCCGAAGGAGAGCTATGTTCCATGGCCGCTTGGTCTCCTCCTCCGATTGACGTGAGTCTTTGTGCTCTCAAACATCAATGAGGTAGTAAGACCCGTTGTGCAGATTTTTGTTGACCACAAAGGGTCCTTCCCAAGGTGGGGATAACTTGTGCATATCAGTCTGATCCTGGATGAGCCGGAACACCAAATCGCCATCTTGAAAGGTTCTGGTTTTAACCCGGCGGCTGTGGTAGCGTCGGAGATCTTGTTGATAAATCGCCGATCGTGCTGCTGCAAGATCACGCTCTTCATCCAGCAGGTCCAGAGAATCTTGACGTGCCTTCTCATTATCAGCTTCAACAGAGGCTGTCACACTGGGCGAGTCGTGACGGATGTCACTAGGAAGAACTGCCTCCGCTCCATAAACCATGAAGAAAGGTGTGTAACCCGTAGACCTATTGGGTGTGGTGTTGATGCTCCATAACACAGAAGGTAGCTCCTCAACCCAACAACCCGGTGTCTGCTTTAAAGGAACCATAAGCCTGGGTTTGATACCTCGTACAATTTCTTGATTTGCTCTCTCTGCTAGACCATTAGACTGGGGGTGAGCCACGGATGGTAGATCGAGCCGGATGTGCTCACGTTGACAAAATTCTTCCATCTCCCCTTTTGACAGGTTAGTACCATTATCAGTTATAATGCTGTGTGGCAAACCAAACCGGAATATCACCTTTTTGATGAATTGAACTGTCGTGGCTGCATCACACTTGCTGACTGGCTCTGCTTCCACCCATTTGGTGAATTTATCAACTGCTACTAATAGGTGGGTCTTTTTTTCCTTGAATCGCTTGAAGGGTCCAACCATATCAAGCCCCCAAGTCGCAAACGGCCAAGTTATTGGAATCATCCTCAACTCTTGGGCCGGAATGTGGGCACGGCAGGCGAATTTTTGACAACCGTCACATCTCTTGGCTAAATCCTCCGCATCAGCATGCGCTGTCAACTAGTAAAAACCGTGGCGAAAAGCTTTAGCAACCAAAGACTTTGAACCGGCATGGTGACCGCAATCCCCTTCATAGATTTCACAAAATCTCACAACCCTCTTGAGGAGAAACACAATGCTGAATTGCTCCTGAAACACTATAGCGATATAACTCCTCGTTGAGTAGGGTCATGGATTTGGAACGCCGGATTATCTGTCGAGCCAACGTTTCATCGTCTGGTAACTCGCCCCAGTTCATGTAAGCTAGATATGGGATTGTCCAATCCGGTATGGCATGCAAAGCTGCCACCAATTGAGCCTCCGGATCAGGAATGGCCAAATCTTCTTCGGTTGGCACCTTGACTGACGGATTATGCAATACATTAAGAAAAACATTTGGCGGGACCGGTTTACGCTGGGAACCAAGACGACTTAAAGCGTCTGTTGCTTCATTCTTCCGCCGGTATATAAGGTCCACCTGATAACCCTTAAAGTGACTAGCCACTGTATCCACCTCTCGCCGATATGCAGCCATCACTACTAGGAAAAGGGCTATAGATGGAAATGACACTAATGGCGCACCAGACATGTGGTGCGCCATTACTATATACTAATGGCGCACCATCTGTTGGTGCGCCATTAGTGTGGAAGACACTAATGGCGCACCAGGCACACGTGCGCCACTAGTAACAAAATGTTTTTTTCATTTTTTCAAACATACTAATGGCGCATCCGGGCAGAGTGCGCCATTAATAGTTAGAACTACTAATGGCGCACCAGCCATAGAGTGCGCCACTACTGTATTTTTTTACTTTTTTGCAAAACTACTAATGGCGCACCGTTGCATAGTGCGCCATTACTAGTTTAAACTAGTAATGGGCACTTTTTTTTACTTTGTGATATCATGAATATTTTTAAATTTCATGGGCACTTTTTGAATTCATGAATATTTTTTCAAATTTGATGATATTTTTTCATATTCCATATGAAAAAATATTGAATATTCATGAGGACACTCGATCTCGATCCCCCTCCCTCTCGATAGCTATCCCCCTCGCCAGATCCCCCTCGCCGCCGAGCACCCCCCCCCCCCCCCGCACCCTCCCCCCGCTCCACCGATGACGACGACCCCCCGCACCCTCCCTCGCTCCACCGCCGCCGACGACCCACCGCACCCTCCCCTGCTCCACCGCCGCCGACGACCCCCCGCACCCTCCCCCGCTCCACCGCCGCCGCCGATGATATTTTCAAATAACAAATTTGATGATATTTTTTAAAAAATTATTATTGTTTTTATAAAAAATTATTACTGTTTCATATTCATATTCATTTTCTAAAAAATAATTATAAAAAATTGTAGACTAAAATTGTTGTTAAACAACAATTATTACTGTTTTTATAAAAAAATATTACTGTTTCATATTCATATTCATTTATTAAAAAATAATAATAATAAATATACTAATGGCGCACCGGTCTGGTGGTGCGCCATTGCTATTAAAAAAAGATTTCTAATGGCGCACCGGCAGTGGGTGCGCCATTGCTATCTAAAAAATGATTTCTAATGGCGCACCGACAGGTGGTGCGCCATTAGTAAGCTTCCCCCTATAGCTAAGTCCTTCCTCTCCCTCGCCAGAGATCCCCTTTCGTCCCTCTCTCCCTCGCCAGACCCACGACGCCGCCGCCCCGACCCCCGCCGGACTCCACCCCCGCCGCCCACGCGCCCCCGCGCCCCCACCCCTGCCGCCCCCACCCCCGCCGCCCACCGCCCCCGCGCCCCCACCCCCGCCGCCCCGACCCTCAACGTCTTTGCCTTCCTCCTCGCCGTCGGCGCCGAGCAGCGACGCAGCACCGTACGCCCCCCCGACCCTCCTCCTCCCCTTCCGCTCCTCCTCCTCCCCTTGCCCCCCGCCTGCGCTGGGGCTGATGGCCCCTTCTCTGTCTCGCAAGGCAAGGTGTCCGGCACCTCTACGACACCGACGCCTCCACCGTCTAGGGCGTCTATGCCTTCTTCCACCTCCAGCCACCGCGGCCTCACCGTCGATCCCCGCACGAGCTCGCCATCGTCTTCCTCTCGGTGAGTTGCACCGGTTCCCCTTCCCCCCCTTCTGTTAACTGAACATTGTCAGGTTTAGGTTCTGTTAACTGAAAAATTTAGATTCAGAAACATTGTTGCACTGATAGGAAGTTTGTTGAACAAAGCAATCTACACCTGTAATTTCTATTGTTATGCCTCTATTGATTGTGATCTCTGCACATGTTTAATATCTATGCTGTTGTGTGGCTGTTATGTGTGTCTATGTCGGTGAGCTTGTGTTATGCACTTCTGCGTTTTGATGTCCCCCCTTACCTTAGTTTTTTCATCTCACTGGTCCTTTTCATTTTTGTCAAAGAGGCCCCAAGTTCTCTCTTCACTTGTGTGGTGATTGTCTTGGTCCTTTTCATTTTTGTCATGGCATTCTTGAGGTGCTGATGTGTCTGAGGGCATGAACCATGATCAAGTTGAGTTCAGATTTCATTAGATTAGATGGATTATCATGCCTTGTGTCCTGATAGTTGGATATTTGAGTAGTATTGTCAACAGTAATAACTTTTACATGTTTGCATTGCTTCCAAGAGTAACAGCAGGTGCTTATGACACTTTAGGAGATCTACTCATCTCTAATCATGCTACTCAAGGATAGGAACCGTAGGCATCTCTATATATTTTTTCAGTGTCCTTTATTGGTGGTTCTATGATGTAGTCTAGATGAAACCAATTGCATGCATTGAGAAATAGAGTATTAAAACAGGACTTGACGTGGTTTGCCACTTAGCTATCTGAATTAAGAAAAAACATAGCTTTTGCGGTCCATATACAACTAATACTACTACTAGACAAGATACTACTCCATATACTACTACTGTATTTCATTTCAAAGATCAAAATGCTGGTACTGAGATTTTCATTTCCAACGAGTGATGTTTTTTCTAGCAGTAGAAAAAACATAGCAACTTCTCTGTTTTTATAAAGTTGTTCTTATATGGGTGAAACTTCACTTGTTTTTAGGCTAGTGCAGGGTGTTGCTTCTTCTGTATGGGCCAACTATGTCACAAATAAATTGTTCCTTCTTCTGTATTTGACAAGTAATGACTTTTAAAGATGATGATCATCTTGCTAGTTTGCTGGGTTTTGTCTCCGACCATTGTGTCGTGATGAATTTGCAGGTACCCCGAGAGGCCCTTGAGTTTGCCGGAATGTCGATTAATTTCTGTTCCGGCAAATTCGGGTACTCCATATGTCCTATTTTTAGCAAAGGCCATGCCGAAATTTTCCGTAAATTTTAGCATGACTTTGCTAAAAATAGGACATATGGGGTACTTGCGACTAATGCATGCATCGGCGTCGACAAAACCTAAATGATGAAAGCTTAGGCTTTTAGGGTGCCTCGACGTCTACAAACCCTAAATGATAAAACCTTGGCTTTTAGGGTGCCTCGGTGTCGATAAGAACCTAAATGATGAAAGCTTAGGCTTTTAGGGTGCCTCAGCGTCGACAAACCCTAAATGATAAAAGCTTAGCTTTTAGGATGCCTCGGTGTCGACAAACCTTAAATGATGTAGTTTTGAATTATGAACGTAGGATATGTCGTTATCATCATCGGACGACGAAAGTCTCCCGGCGGAGTGCGACTGGTGCCACGACAATCGAGGTCTGTGCGACATGCCTCACCTGGACGATGATCGGCGCTTCAGCATTAAGCTCGAGGAGACCTTCGAAGTTGAAACGGTACACAATGATGACAAGTGTTATTTTCATAATTAAGCATGACTTCAACTATTTCAACGTGTAATTTTCATCTTTTACAATTCGAGTATAGCTTATCCCATGCCATGCAAGACGCTATGTCTTGGAGAGGATGGATTTTGAAGACCATGAAATTTCTGAAACAAAGAAAATTCACCTAAGGACTCATCACGATGTGGACTTTGAAGTAAATCTATATAATTCTGAGAGCGTAACCCATTTTGGTTGCAAAAATTGGGAAGCATTTTGCAAGATGTATGGTTTTGATGAGGGTATGCTTATCACCATTGATCTTGGTAATCCTGACATCAACCAAGACAATATGGACATTTGGGTCCTTGTTGATACGCCTCCAGTTCTACCGCTATGTGAGTTTCTCAAACATAGTTATTAGCTAATTTATATTGTTTATTTCAAAATAGTTGACAGCTTATTTCCATTGACAACTTATTTTTATTGTTCAAAGAATGTGCGGGAGATGGTAGACAAAACCCACTACACCGATGGCTCTGAATTAACAACTTACAAGGAGAAAAATCATCTGGTCGGATTTTGTACTGACATTGAGAATTACACTATCCACAATCAAACTCCTCAACATTATGGTAAATACGTGCCACTAGTGCATGTGTTCAACTACGGTAACTACCATGGAGATACCCTGGTAAGATTTTTACTATTATGACATCCGTGCATCTTTTGCATACTTCTAAAACTAGTACATCATTGCTAACTATGAAGTTATTACTATGTTTTTCAACAGATAATCCCAGAGAATTGTGTGCCTCATATGTTGTATCAGAAAGGTAGTGTTAATGTTTTGAACATACAGCCAGGTCATCCTACAAATCTCAACTGTCCATACGAGATTTCTAAAAGAAGTGGAGACATGAAAATCAAAGGATGGAAAAAATGTTTTATGCTATTTTAGCTTCTTGGAAGCAAAAGGAAGTGAAGCGCAAGAATTGGAGACAGGATGTTCTCCATTCTCCATAATGGAGAGTCAGGGTCTATATTGTTTTATGCTATTTTAGCTTAAATAGGGTATTTAGGTCCTGCCTAATACTAATGATCATGTGCTAAGAACAATTAAGTAGGGTTGGTTCGATGACTATCAAGATGATGATCGTATGACTTGTTATGAATAATGAGTAGAAGTTGTATGATGATGATTAGTAGGACTTCTTAGGATTAGTATTACTTCCGACAAAGTCGATACTCGCGGTCTCGAGACTTGTAATGTTTTATCTTTGTTCGGTCTTTTGAATTCGGAGACTAATATGATGAATTGTATTCGGAGACTAATCTTCTATTGTATCCAATGAATCTGCTGTTGCTGTGTGCTACTGTCTATATTCAGTCAAATAATATATTTTGTAACATGTCCAAAAATCAGAAAAGTAAAAAAAATAAAACCTAATATTCATACTAATGGCACATCACTACAGAGTGCGCCATTAGTATGCCAAGTATACTAATGGCGCATCCATCCGCAGTGCGCCATTAGTGTGCCAAAGCACATGGTTAAATATGGCCCTAGGAGGCATACTAATGGCGCATGGTGTTATATACTAATGGCGCACTGGGTGGTGCGCCATTAGTATACTAGATACTAATGGCGCACCTGTGGTGCGCCATTAGTAATAAATACTAGTGGCGTGATACTAATGACGCACCAGTGATGCGCCATTAGTAGGCAAAACTAGTGCGCCATTAGTAGGCCTTTTCCTAGTAGTGCATGAGTGGGTCCTTAGAATCCCAAGTGTCAGACACCTGTTGAGCCACTAGATCTGAATCGCCGAAGCACTTAACCCGGCTTAAATTCATCTCCTTAGCCATCCGAAGACCGTGGAGCAAAGCCTCATATTCAGCTGCATTGTTAGTACAAGGGAACATTAAACGGAGGACATAACAAAACTTGTCACCTCGTGGGGAAGTTAGTATGACTCCAGCCCCCGAGCCCTCCAACTGTCTGGACCCATCAAAATGAATAGTCCAATATGTATTATCTGGTTTCTCTTCAGGTGCCTGTAACTCCGTCCAATCATTGATGAAGTCCACGAGTGCCTGGGATTTGATCGCTGTGCGGGGTATATATTTGAGCCCATGAGGTCCAAGCTCAATAGCCCACTTGGCAATCCGGCCAGTTGCTTCTCTATTTTGAATGATATCGCCTAGAGGAGCTGAACTGACCACTGTGATGGGATGGCCCTGAAAATAATGTTTAAGCTTCCGGCTTGCCATGAACACTCCATACACCAGCTTGTGCCAATGCAGATACCTCTGCTTTGACTCAATGAGAACCTCACTGATATAATAAACCGGCCGTTGAACCGGATATTCCTTGCCAAGCTCCTTGCGCTCTACCACAATAGCTACGCTAACAGCCCGGGCATTAGCAACCACATATTGTAATAACGGCTCTTTATCGATCGGCGCTGCAAGCACGGGCGGTTCAGTTAGCTCGCTCTTCAGATCCTCAAACACTTTATCAGCTGCCTCGCTCCAGACAAAGTTATCTGTTTTCTTGAGCATCTGATATAAAGGGATGGCCTTCTCTCCAAGGCGACTGATAAACCGGCTCAAGGCTGTAATTCGGCCGGCCAGATATTGAACATCACTGATACACGCCGGTTTAGCCAAGGATGTAATTTCTGCAATCTTTTCCGGATTAGCCTCAATGCCTTTGTTTGACACCAGAAAACCCAAGAGCTTGCCTGCCGGGACACCAAAGACACACTTCTCCGGATTGAGCATCATCTTGTAAACCCGGAGATTGTCAAAGGTTTCTCTCAAATCATCTATCAATGTCTCCTCCTTTCTGGACTTTACCACAATATCATCCACATATGCATGAACATTGCGCCCAATTTGATTATGAAGGCAATTCTGAACACATGGCTGGTAAGTTGCCTGGGCACTCTTGAGTCCAAAAGGTATGGAAACATAGCAGAAGGCTCCAAAGGGAGTTATGAAAGCTGTCTTCTCCTGGTCCTTAACTGCCATCTTGATCTGATGATAACCAGAATAAGCATCCAGAAAACACAAACGGTCACAACCTACAGTCGCATCAATTATCTGATCAATGCGAGGGAGAGCAAAGGGGTCTGCAGGGCAAGGTTTGTTTAAATCTATGTAATCCACACACATACGCCAAGTGTTGTTTTTCTTAAGAACCAGCACCGGATTAGCCAACCACTCTGGATGAAAGACCTCTACAATAAACCTTGCGGCCAACAGACGGGCTACCTCTTCACCGATAGCCTTACGCCTTTCTTCATTGAAGCGGCAGAGAAACTACCGGACCGGTTTAAACTTAGGATCAATGTTGAGTGTGTGCTCAGCGAGTTCCCTCGGTACACCTGGCATGTCAAAAGGTTTCCATGCAAAGACATCCCGATTCTCACGGATGAACTCGATGAGCGCGCTTTCCTATTTGGGATCCAGGTTAGCGCTGATGCTGAACTGTTTGGATGAATCGCCAGGAACAAAGTCAACCATCTTAGTATCTGTGGTCGATTTAAACTTCAATGCCGGATCGTGTTCCGTAGTTGGCTTTTTCAAGGAAGTCATGTCTGCCAGATCAACTTGCTCCTTATAGAATTTCAGCTCCTCCGTGGCACAAACCGACTCAGCATCAGCCGCATCACCTTCCTCACATTCCAAAGCGATCTTTCTGCTTCCATGTACTGTGATAGTCCCCTTATGACCTGGCATTTTAAGCTGTAAATAAACATAACATGGCCTTGCCATGAATTTAGCATAAGCCGGCCGCCCAAACAAGGCGTGGTACGGACTTTTGATTTTTACCACCTCAAATGTCAATGTTTCTGATCTTGAATCATAATCATCTCCAAAAGCCACCTCTAAGGCTATCTTGCCAATAGGATATGCAGACTTACCAGGCACCACGCCATGAAAAACAGTATTTGACGGTTTAAGATTCTTATCTGTCAACCCCATACGGCGGAATGTGTCATAATACAGAATGTCGATACTGCTTCCGCCATCCATGAGCGCTTTAGTAAACTTGTATCCCCCGACTTGCGGGGCTACCACCAAGGCCATGTGACCCGGATTATCAACCCGGGGTGGGTGATCATCTCTACTCCATAAAATGGGTTGCTCAGACCAGCGTAAATACTGAGGCACTGCCGGTTCAACAGAGTTTAACCGCCCTTTTGTGAAGTTTCTGATCACGCTTACACAAACTATTAGTGAAAACATGATATTGCCCGCTATTTAGCTGCTTGGGATTGCTTTGGTAACCCGACTGCTGGTGTTGCTGCTGATTCCCCTGATGGTTGTAGCCTCCCTGGTTGCCTTGGTGCCCTTGATTGATGTGTCCGGTTTGGTTGCCTTGAAACCCTGAACCAGAACCACCACCTTCGTAACCCGGCCCGTGGAAACCACCTCCTGAACCGCCAGGCGGGCCATTATCATACTGGAACATATTGGAATTCTTGAAATCCCACATGATATAACAGTCCTTCCAAAGATGAGATGTTGGCTTCTCCTTTGATCCATGCTTTGGACAGGGCTGATTTAACAGGCGCTCCAAATTGGGGGCTGAACCTCCACCCCTCTGGGGCTGCTTGCCCTTACGGCGCTGGCCATTCTCCTGAGCATTGGTCTTAGCAACAAAGTCCAAGCTGTTGTCGGCCTTGCGCTTAACGTTGTTCCCATGGCCTGTCGGATTATGCGGCAGACCCTTGGCGTTGCCGTTCTTTTTCCCTTTCCCCGGTTTGTCCTCCTCTGAATCCGGGTCCTTGGTATTATCTGAATCGGCGTACTTAACCAAAGCGGCCATGAGTGTTGACATATCATTGAAGTGACGTTTGAGCCTTCCTAATTTCTGTTTGAGCGGTAGGAAACAGCAATTTCCCTCTAATGTTAACACTGCAGTGTCTGCATTGATACGATCTGATGAGTGCAAAATCGCTGAGACCCATTTGACCCAATAGGTCGTGGACTTCCCTACCTCTTGGACACAAGCGGCCAGATCCACGATTGGCATTGGCTGCTTACAAGTATCTTTGAAGTTCTGGATAAACCAGTGCTTCAATTCAGTCCATGATCCGACAGAGTTGGTTGGTAAGCTCTTCAACCAAGTACGAGCTGTTCCCTCCAACATCATGGTGAAATATTTAGCACACACTGCCTAATCCACATCTAACATCTCCATTGCCATCTCATAGCTTTCCACCCACGCCTCTGGTTGCAAAACGGCAGTGTAATTTGGTACCTTACGAGGTCCCTTGAAGTCCTTGGGCAGTCTCACATTACGCAAAGCGGGGGTGAGACACGGCACCCCTAAGGAACTGAACACCACACCTGGCTCTACTAAAGCGGTAGGGTGAACCGGAGTATGTTGTCATGCTCCGTGTCGAGCTGCTAACTCGGCATCCCGACGCGCGCGGCCATGGTCCACAACATCCTGCGCATTAGCACCTCCCCCTGCCGGGTTGTTTCCTCATGGTGAATTTCGGCGACGCGCACCGCTGGACACAACCGGTTCGTCCTCAACGTGTCTGCTATAGCTCTGGCTTGGATGGGGAGTGGAATGAATCCTTTCACGACTGTGTGAATATGCCTTCTGTTGATTTAGCATTGTTTGAAGGAGATCCCTGGCCCGACGTGCTTCAACCGCAACTGGTGACTCGCCGTCGGTTGGGAGGGCTGCCAGGCGTGAAGCGGCGGCCACAATATTGTCCAATGGGTTGGAATAATGCCCGGGAGGTGTTGGTACATACTGTGGCACAACGTTGTTCTGGCGAGGCGGGTCCATCGTGCGCGGTTGAACCAGCGCTCCTGTTCCCGATGCCTCCGCCCGGTTTAGTAGGGGTTGGTTACCAGCTCCTGCTCCTGGTGTGTTGAAAAGATTTTGCGGCTCATAAACCGACGGGAGACACGATCGGTACCTTCTTCTCATGACTTCCTCTGAAGCATTCTGGTCTAGCCTAATTCGGTAGGCCTGTGCTTCCAATTCATCCCATTCTGTAGCCATCCTAGCGTTCTCTGTCGCCAAGTCCGCTTTAGCCTGAGCTATCTGATCTTTCACCTTTGCAATATCTGCATTGTGCTGATCCCTAGCCGCTTCATCCACCTCCGCGGCCATCAACGTTGCGAAAGCGTCGAACAAATCAGACAGGACTTGGGCTGGAGGCGGCGCAGAGCTTCCTGCCCCTGTCGGTGTGGCTGTTGTTGAACCGGAGAGTATTGCTGCGGCGGCCGATGAATGAGGCGCTGATTGTGTGTCGGCCATGAAGATGGCGGCCCGGTTTGGCAGATCAGGGGAATTCGGAATACTGTTGCCCTCGGATCCTTCATCAATCCGGCCGTCCTGCAACTGGTAAAGCGATTCGGTCTCTCCAGAAGACTCGTCATCAGAATAGACCACGGTTCTCCATTGGACACCGGCCCGTCCTCGTGTCTCGCTCCATGGATGACACCTACGAAAACATGCCTTGCCACGGGCTGAACCGGCAAAGAACTTGCACGCCGAGCCGTTTCGATGATGTCGGTGCAGATGTCCGGCTCAGGGGCCGGTTTGCCGATCTTGCCGATGAAGACGTGAATCCCACCAAAGGGGACCCGGTACCCGTACTCGATTGAATCGGCCTCGGGACCCCATCCTACATTATCGATGTAGAGCTTGCCGCGATGACTCTTCGTTATCCGGCCCACAACGTATCCCTTAAGTCCATCAATGTTGCCCTTCAAGAACTCAAAACCATCATGCGATAGCCCCACGGTGGGTGCCAACTGTCGTGGGTTTGTCACGGCAGATGTCCTTGTGAAAGGACTTAGTCGGGGAGCCATCGCTATGGGTTAGCTTTAAGGGGTTAAACCGGACAAGGGGACACGTGGCGTTTTATACTAGTTCGGCCCCTTCACGGAAGGTAAAAGCCTACATCTAGTTGTGATTGGTATTGCTAGGGTTTCGAAGGCCAGGGAGCGAATCCGCTTTGTCTGGCTCTCGAGTTGTTGTCTCTCCCTAAACCGCCGCCGGGTCGTCCCTTTATATACATAGGTTGGCGCCCGCCGGACTACAGAGTCCCGAAGCCGGATCATAAACGTGTCCGGTTCAGTCTCTATCCTTCCTATCTTACAATACAAGTTACATGACTAGGTCGGTTTACATTTATAGGCTTTAACCTGCCTTTGGGCCTTGGGCCTTCATAAAGCGCCATCATCCTTGCATCTTCATGGGCTTCTAATCTTCAAGGACTTAACCCGGCTACACAAGGCCAGTTTACATCCAGTAGTAATATCCCCAACAAGTTGCACAAATTAAAAGATATCAAAGATGAAAAGGAAGAATAGTGCTTACAGCAGGCGGTTTGTTCTTGGTATAGAAGGGATTCAAGCCGGTTTGACTATAGACTAGTTCCGATTCATTCAAAATTTTCTTTACAATTTCAGTGACTTCTTCATCAGTCACTTGAATGTTGCAATGGCGTTGAGGGTCTTCAACCTCACCAGTGTACTCACACATTAAACCGGGACGCCGGCTTAGCGGCAAGATGCTCCAAGATATCCAATAGTGCACAAAATCAACACTTGTTAAACCGTTGGCCATAAAAGCCCGGAGTTTGGCGAGTTGAGGGGCATATTTCGCACTTTCTGTGGAACTTAAAGCGTTGCGGCATCAGATGGGTGTTGGAAAGCCGGTGATCACGAAAGCTTGGGAGGGGGTTCTCATCTTCAGGAGATGTGTCTCTGCAGTAAAACCAAGTATGGTTCCATTCCTTTGGGTGGCTGTGCAGTTTGACATGAGAAAATTCAACTTCTTTCCGCTTCTGAATTGAGACACCACCAAGTTCAGTGTTGGGGCCATTTACAAATTCTGTGCGCCAGTTTAGGTGAAAGAAGTCGCAGAACGGCTCCGCAGTTGGTTCTTCCTATAAGTACACTTCACAGAAGACCTGGAAGTTGCATAGATTGGATACTGAGTTGGGCCCGATGTCTTGAGGATGGAGTTGGAAATTGGCAAGCACATCTCAGTAAAACTTTGACCCTGGCGGTTTGAAGGCACGGCCTATGTGGTCGACAAAGACCACCACCTCACCCTGCCTCGGGGTCGGAGGATTTTCTGCTCCTGGAACTCGCCATTTAATCTCAGTCTTCTTAGGCAAGGTACCAATGCTAACCATATCGTTCAATTGTTCCTCGGTGACCCGGGAACGAGCCCAGTTGCAAGCGGTAAATTGCTTGGCCATTATGGAGCAAAAAGGTTGTGGAAGAAAAGCTGGTTTACAGATCATTCAGGATGACACACAAGATGTAATGATATCAACATATACTGGTACATAAGATTGCGTAAACCAGAGGCTGATATAATAATGAAGGACAAGGTTATATCAATGATATAAACGTATCGTTAAACCGGAGTTGGAAATTCCATACAAGAATTTATTAAATACAGGTTATAAGGGGAAGTACATTGGCGGTTCAACAAGGGGACTAATGGTGTATACCGGATTGTCATTCTTGCAAAGTTAAACCGCCTATATTGGTGTGAGGAGTATAGATCTAAAAATACCTAAGTAAGGGGAAACAGGTTTCACAGAGTTATATGAAAATTTCAGATCTAAGGTATGACAGAAACTGGAAAATATTCAGGTTCAAGCTTTAGGTATTTAAATAGTTTAGCAGATTCAGATAAGTTGGTCTTGATATAAAGAGAGAGTCTAATAAGGAGAATATGATTACGGCTACGGTCTCGCAAGGATAATAGGTCCAACCTAGCCTGGGATGCTAAAGAGAAGAAAAGATAAGAACAACACTGAGTTTTTTGATGAACTTCGACAAGCAGTTACACCCTAAAAACAAGATCTAAGGTGGAAGAAAAAAGGGTTACCAGTATCATAGGAATGGCGGAGAGATGCCGTAGTATTCTGGTACGTTCAGGGTGATGCAGCGGCCGGAGTCGGAGCAGAGGCGATGGTCGACGGTGGCGGCGGAGCTCTGGAGGTTGAGCAGCGCAAGGAAGACGACGCGAAGAGGCACGAGGGGGAAAAAGTGAAAATGACCCCTCGGTCTTATTTATAAAGGCAAGGGATAGGTGTTAGGCGCAAAAATCGAGGATCCAAAACATAGAAGTGAGGCGGAGATGTTGCCTCGATTGTCGGAGGACCATTAATGAGGATGTGTTATACGCAGTTTTATAGATGACGTCACAGCCGTTTACCACGATCCGAGAAGATGACGTCACGGTGGTTTACCAAAGTATGAGAAGATGTGGAAGATGAAGTTTTTACTAAGGATTGACATGAAACCTGTTCAAATCAATCTGGGGCCTAATGTTGGGGATATTACTACTGGACGTAAACCGGCCAGGAGTATCCGGATTAACTTTATGAAGATTAGAAGCCCATGAAGATGTGAAGATGATGGCGCTTTATGAAGGCCCAAGGCCCAGAAGTGAGTTAAGGCATGTAGATATAAACCGGCTAAATCATGTAATTTGCTTTGTATGATAGGAAGTGTAGAGGCCGAACCGGAAACGTTTATGATCCGGCTTCGGGACTCTGTAAACCGACGGGCGCCACCCATGTATATAAGGGGACGACCCGGCAGCGGTTCAGGGAGGAGACAACAACTCGAGAGCCAGACAAAGCGGATTCGCTCCCTGGCCTTCGAAACCCAAGCAATACCAATCACAACTAGACGTAGGCTTTTACCTTCATCGAAGGGGCCGAACTAGTATAAACTTCCCGTGTCCCCTTGTCCAGTTTAACCCCTTTAAGCTAACCCGTTGCGATGGCTCCACGACTAAGTCCTTTCACAAGGACATCTGCCGTGACAAACCCACGACAGATCTCGTGGTAGATCAACTCTTGTAATACTCATATCATCAAGAACAATCAAGCAGGACGTACGATATTACCTCCATCAAGAGGGCCCGAACCTGGGTAAACATCGTGTCCCCTGCCTCCTGTTACCATCCGCCTTAGACGCACAATTCGGGACCCCCTACCCGAGATCCGCCGGTTTTGACACCGACATTGGTGCTTTCATTGAGAGTTCCACTGTGTCATCACAATAAGGCTTGATGGCTCCTTCGATCATCGCTAGCGATGCGACACAGGGTGAGGCTTTCCTCCCCGAGTAGATCTTCGTATTCGGCGGCTTCACACTGCGGGCCAATTCGCTTGGCCATCTAGAGCAGATCGAAATCTACGCCCCTGGCCATCAGGTCGGATTTGGAAACTTGAACTACATGGTCGACATCCGCGGAGACTTGATCTTCGACGGATTTGAGCCCATGCCAGACGCGCCGCACAGTCGCGACTAGCAAGTCGTAACTCTGTTGTCGGACAGTGTTCGGGAGATCGCATCCGCATCTACTCCGGCCGTTAGTCTGGAGAAAATCGCGCCATCCGAGAGCGGAGGGATAGACCCCGCCATGGAGGCGGCACTCTCAGCGGCGATAGAGCCAAATACTGACTTCACCCCTTTCGACAGCCGCGTCGCCGAACCACTGGATTTATCCCCGGTCACGGACTCCGAGCCGCTCACATTCGTGCCCGTCGAATCCGAATGGGTGCCGATCATGGAGTTCACCTCCGCGGATATCTTTCAGCACTCACCTTTCGGAGATGTGCTAAATTCATTAAGGTCTCTCTCCCTGTCAGGAGAACCTTGGCCAAACTATGTACGGCTAGAATGGGATGCGGACGACGAAGAAATTCACTTCCCACCCACCACCCACTTAGTAGACACTGTCGACAACTTAACCGACATGCTTGACTTCGACCCCGAAGACATCGATGGTATGGACGACGATGCAGGAGACGAACCGGAACCACCGCCCACAGGGCGCTGGACCGCTACTTCATCACATGACGTATACATGGTGGATGCACCCAGAGAGGGCAACGGTGAAGAGACAGCGGAGGATGCACCGTCCAAGCAACCCAAGCGCCAACGTCAGCGACGCCGCTCTAAGTCCCGCCATAGCAAAAATAGCGATAACAGTGCAAGAGGAAATAATAGTCCACGCGACTTCGGAAGAAACGACAACTGCACCACCCTGGTGGCAGAACACGATCAAGATGCAAACTGCAAACATAGTATGGATCCGACGTCCGAACACGATGACGCCAAAGATAAGCCTCATCAATCCCCGTCTAGGGAAGAAAACAGTCCGGACGAAGATTCACGCATCATCCCGGAAACACACTTGGAGCAAGAGAACCTCCGCAGAAGGTTTATTGCCACAGCGAGGAGCCTGAAGAAACAGAAGCAAAGGCTCAAGGTCGCACAAGATACGCTCAACGGCAAGTGGAACAAAGTAACAAAGTATGGTGGAAGTTACCATAAAAATAGCTATCCAAAGCGCAAGCTATTACCAGAATTCGACGATGAGGCCTTAGAGCCCATAAAGCCGAAAAGTGATACGGCCAACCGGCCGGATCCACCACCCTGTGAACACGATATAGCGGCTAACAAAGTCGTGCATAAGTCAACACATGATCTACGTGAGAACTTGCGTCAAAAATCCGGCGCGACCAGATCTATCTATGGATCTAGAAAGCGCGCTACAGTACACAACCAACACCGAATACTACAACCATCCGAACACCAAGGCGCATCCCAATACAGGGGTGCCGCACACCCCTTATGTTTCACTGATGAGGTGTTGGATCATGAATTCCGGAAGGGATTCAAACCAGTGAACATAGAGGCATACGACGGAACCACAGACCCTGGAGTCTGGATAGAGGACTTCATCCTCCATATTCATATGGCTCGTGGAGACGATCTCCATGCCATATAAATACTTGCCCCTCAAGCTTAAAGGGCCAGCTCGGCACTGGCTGAAAAGCCTCCCCGAAAACTCAATTGGAAGTTGGGAGGAGCACAAGGACGCTTTTCAGGCCAATTTTCAAGGGACTTATGTCCGACCTCCGGATGCAGACGATTTAAGTCATATAATCCAATAGTTCGGAGAGTCCGCCCGAAAGCTTTTGAACAGGTTCCTCACCAAGAAGAACAAAATCATCGACTGTCTGGACACCGAAGCCTTAGCAACTTTTAAACACAACGTCCGAGACGAATGGCTCGCCAGACACCTAGGTCAAGAAAAACCGAGAACAATGGCAGCCCTAACAAGCCTCATGACCTGCTTTTGCGCGGGCGAGGACAACTGGTTGGCCCGTAGTAGCACCAGCGACCCAAGCACATCCGAAGTCAGGGATGGCAATGGTAAACCACGACGCAACAAAAACAAGCGTCGAAATAAAGAAGGTAGCCCAGATAACATGGCGGTAAACATCGGATTCAGGGGCTCCCAACCAGGTCAGCGGAAAAAGCCTTTCAAAGGCAGCAGAGAAGGACAATCTGGCCTAAACAAAATTCTTGACAAACTCTGTCAGATTCACGGAACCCCAGACAAACCTACAAATCATACCCACCGAGAATGTTGGGTCTTCAAGCAGGCCGGTAAGCTAAACGCCGAACACAAAGCGGAAGAGACACCAAGCGCAGACGAGGATGAACCTCGCCAGCAAAACGCCGGAGGACAGAAAAAGTTCCCACTAGAGGTTAAAACAGTAAACGTGATCCATGTGACAAAGAGGAGAAGCACTCATGCACTCTGATGCACACGCGCCATAGAGCCCGTCACCCCTAGGTTCAACCCCTGGTTGGCCTGCCCAATCACTTTTGATCATAGGGATCACGATACAAATATCCGGCGCGAAGGACTGATGGCCTTGGTGTTAGACCCAATAATAAATGGGTACCATTTCACAAGATTCCTCATGGACGGCAACAGTGATCTAAATCTGATATATCAGGACACAGTCCACAAAATGGGGATAGATCCGACACAAATAAGCCACAGTAATACTACCTTCAGGGGGCCCCGACAACTTCCGAAGCGAAACGTTAACTTTTCACATCGCTCCATTCTGAAGTGATTATCAAGCACTACTCGAAAGGGCGGCTTTCGCTTGTTTTAACGCAATACCGCATTATGCTTTTCTCAAGCTCAAGATGCCCGGTCCACGTGGCATCATCACAGTTAGCGGAAATACCGAATGTTTTTTTATGTATGGAAGAGGACGCGGCGGCTCTAACAGTCGTGAACTAGACGGCCTTACCAACCAGAAAAATGGTAGGTCGTCAAGACCACGGACACAGTGAGACAAATCCGGTGTTCCATCATATATACATGAGATTGGTTTTTGAACCCTCATAAAACGATACCAGGGCTTCCCGCATGTAATCAGGGCCAGCCCGGCTCAACTAGGCTTCTCTTGAATTTTGATAGTTCATTGACAATAACCAATTCTTATTTTTGGCATGGAAACTTTCACCTAAGTTCTTTCCTTTTGCAGATGACAAACGTGCTACACCTGTCCAAGACATGGCACAACGGAGACACAGGCGCAGACGTGCAGCAGGGACCCGCCCAAAGGTTTCTTTTTAGATTAAGACCCTGCGTAAACCTTTTTTACTGTCTCTTGTTGCTCACATCCTATGGATACTCCACACAACCGAGAAGGATGCTGGCGTTATTGGCATGTGTCCACGCCAGAATTTTGCACGAACCTAGACACATGGGGTTTCTTATTAAGGGCATTGTTTAGCCCGATATATGTTATAAAGACCGAACACCTTAGGGAGTGTTCGGCGTCGCGAGTTTGGCCCTATATGCATCAGCTCCGAATCATCTCTTTGGTCAAATGTTGGGTTTGCCCGGCTCCCACATTTTGGTACCTTACGTTCCGTTATAGCAGCTAAGGCAGCACTGGGAGAACTACTGCGATTGTGTCCTGATTCATCCGGGTGAGCACCTCAGTAGAGAAAGCCGAAAACTGACTGTCATGATATAGCGAGAGACTGGTCAACCACTCGATGACTCATCGGAATCTTCGGGGTTCCTCCGCATTAACGAAGGAAGGGCCGTTTCCCGGTCATGTATGTACGCGACCCGTATTCGGACGAGCGCAGAAGTACCACGGGCTATATAGTAGCCCCACTTTCAAACTCCTATGGCTAAGTGAAAGTGTTAAAGCAATATAGTCCGATTGCCTCGTTCGCTGCGCTATCACCTCCTTAACGGACCAAGACATTGGATCAAGTGTGGATATGTATTTTTCGCGAACACCCCCGCATTATATGCGTGGGGGCGGAAGCCGACGACTGCAAACTTTCAGGTTATACACATATATACATAAATGGCCGCACAGGAGGCATCATAGTACTTTCGGGAAAAAGTATAAATACAGCCTTGATAATTCAATAAAAAATTGTTTTTACAATGGGAATACATGTCACTTGAACATAACATTCGTCGACCACTGAGCCTCTATCGAACGAGCGCCTTCAAGAACTTCTTCAAAGTAGTGCTCGGTAGCCACTCGGCCTATGGCCGAACCCTGTGTCGCAATAGCGGTGGCCTCCATCTCCGCCCAGTATGTCTTGACACTGGCAAAGGCCATCCGCGCACCTTCTATGCATGCCGATCTCTTTACAGCATCGATGCGTGGCATAGCACCAAGGAATTGTTGCACTAAGCTAAAGTAGCTATTCGGCCTTGGCCCTCCCGGCCACAGGTGATCCAAAACGGACCTCATGGCAAGTCCGGACAACCTATGGAGCTCGGCCCACTCGGCCAATCGCTCATTCAACAGCAGCGGACGGACTCGAGCGTGAAACTATGACCAGAACAGCTTTTCCACTTCGGGACCTTTCTGATCCTTGAAGTACTCGGCCGCATCAGCATCACTTGTAGCCAAATCATGTACGCGTCTGCATAACTCCATAGCCGGTCCAGAGGAGCATACTTTGGATCTCTGAACTTAGTCTGCAACAAGAAGGGCTTCCCAGACACGATATCTGCAGCTTGATTCAGCTCCTCCTTCGTCGCTCTAATTTTGGAGCAGGCTTCCTTGGCAGCCACCCGGGCCTTCTCCAGGTCCGTCACCTTCGCCCGATTTTCTTCTTCAAGAAGCTGGTAACGGCAAGCGGCATCTTTTAACTCTACAGCCATCTTGGCTATTTTTTCCTTGCTCTGGCAATGTGCGGCCTGTTCGGCCCTTAACTCGTCGGCCGCCTTTAAATTGATCGCATTGCTACTCCTTTCTTGCTCCTTGGCTCGGGCCAGCTCCACCCGAAGGGTCTTCACGGTGGCAGCTCCATTTGCAGTCACAACATATTAAAGATACTGGCATCATGCTACTCTTATTATGTGACGATCACCAGAAAAATCACTCACCCTGTGCCTCGTCAAGCTGCTTGTTGACAAGCACGATGTCGGCATCTGCCGCATCAAATTGCCGCTTTAGCTCGGCAAACCCATCAGTCCGGCTAGCCACCGGAGCTTCATCCACCTGCACATAAAGGCGGTCTGGTTATTACCTGGGACTATGATCGTCTGTTTGCCGCCATTTTTGATGACAACCAGAGTCTCAGGGGCTACTATCTACATAGGGTATACCTAACGTATGCGGTACTGTTAAAAACATACATTATTTCACGTACCTCGAAGCCTTTCAGCAGACTCATAAAGTCTTCATGCAAACCGCTTTCAGCGCATGAAATCTTTTCAATTACCGTACCCATTAGCGTACGATGCGCTTCCGAGACGGCCGCTTGCCCCAGAAGATCCTTCAGCGCGTCCGACCGCACACTGTACGGACCCTTGTTGTCGCTCTCCTTAGGAGCTGGATACTTGGGATTCCGGCGGCCAAAGGGTTATCCTCTGGCCCTAGTGGATCCGGAGATACCCTTCGCGACGACACTTCAAGGTCGCCCGCTTCTTGAGGTGGGGTGTCCGCGGGAGGCGTTTCGCTCTCCATCATCTCCGGAAGAAGATCCCCCGAGGATGAACTCTGTCGAGAAGGGATATGATCCGGACTACAATTTATAAGCATCGGTTATTGTCTTCAGAAGTAAGGTAGGATGTTTTCACTATTAAGTACTTTTCGATTACTTACAGCTCGGTAGCGGGATGATCCCCGCGCGAACATTGTGCGGCAAGAATACCCTCCGAGGCAGGACCCTCTGATGAAGATTTCTTCTCCCGTTTGGAAACCTTGGTTCCCGGATCTTCAGAGGTAGTCCTCTTCCTTCCCCGAGGATAGAGAATGTCATATTCTTCCCTTTGATCGTCCTCCCTCACAGAGGTGCTCATTCCCCTGGCTGGAATAAGTAGCGAGTGAGGCCCTCTTTCGCCCTCTTAATTACCCCCATCATCTTCCTTTGAGGACATTGGATAAGGCGCCGGCTCGAGCATCTTGTACAGTACCGGATTATCCAAGCCCTCAGGAAGGGGGGCCGAACACCTAATCATCATCGCCTTTGTTATCCAGTCCTGGTCAAAAGGAGGCTCTTTAGAATGATGCCATGATAAATAAAAGGACAGCAGGTTCGGCATGGGATTACTTACTTGGGCAGCGGGGCGGTTGCAGCTCAGGCCCACGTCCTCGGTGGTGTCCGGACACTCTATTTGGGGTCCGAAGAACGATTTGTACATCTCTTCGTGCATCATACCGAGGAAATGTTGAATAGCACGCGGTCCTTCCGGGTTGAATTCCCACATGCGGAGGGGCCAGCGTTTGCAAGGCTGGACTCGACGAACTAGCATAACTTGCATTACCATAACTAGACTGAAATCTCTCTCAAAGAGATCTCGAATACGGCTTTGCAGCATTGGCACGTCCTTGGCTGGACCCCAGCTCAGCCCCCTACTGATCCATGACATCACTTGCGGTGGGGACCCGAGCGAAAGGCGGGGCTAGCTACCCACATGGCACTTTGAGGAGCTGTGATGTAAAACCACTCTTGCTGCCACAATCCGGACACCTCTGGGAAGGAACCCTCTGACCATGGAGCGTCAGCGATTTTTCTTATTAAAGCACCTCCGCACGCTGCGTGCTGCCCCTCGATCATCTTCGGCTTCACATCGAAGGTCTTGAGCCACAGGCCGAAGTGAGGGGTAATGCGGAGGAAGGCCTCACATACGACAATAAATGACAAGATGTGAAGAAGGGAATCCGGGGCCAGATCATGAAAATCCAGCTCGTAATAGAACATAAGACCCCTAACAAAGGGATCCAGAGCGAAGCCTAGTCCTCGGAGGAAGTGGGAGATGAACACAACGCTCTCGTTGGGTTCGGGAGTAGGGACGACCTGCCCTCGGGCAGGCAGCCTATGCGAAATTCTGGCGGTCAGATATATGGCCTCTCTCAACTTCTTGATGTCCTCCTCTGAGACGGAGGAAGGCATCCACCGACCTTGAAGGTTGGATCCGGACATAGTTGAAGGTCTGAAGCACCTGACCTGAGCTTTGGGTGTTGGAACTCGAGGCGGGGGAAGGATTCGATTGAGCGTGGGAGGGAAAAAAGAAAAAGCCTTGTCCCCTTTATAAAGAGGGTGAATATCAGGCGTCCTCCTCGTGGACATTTGAGACTTACCTAAGATCTAGGAGTCATACCAACAGGCATGGTTGGGTTAGCCACATTTGTATTGATGAGAATCCCGTGATAAGGGGAACACGATCTCTGTTTTGACAAGACGTGTCAGGGAAACCGCCTCGCGTTATGTGCGGAGCTGGTTAAGAAAAACGGTTCGAATAATGACCGGGCCGTGGCGTGATGTCATGCTATCAAAACGTGTCAGCAGATTAGATTTGTGGAAATATTATTCTCTCTACAGTGGTATGTGGAACTTATTTTGCAGGGTCGGACACTATCCTCATATTCAAACTCTACCGTGGTGTATTCGGAGGAGGAATCCGCCTTGCAATGCCGAAGACAACACTGCGCGCCGGACTCATCGTCATTGAAGCCTGGTTCAGGGGCTACTGAGGGAGTCCTGGATTAGGGGGTCTCCGGATAGCCGAACTATATCCTTTGGCCGGACTGTTGGACTATGAAGATACGAGATTGAAGACTTCGTCTCGTGTCCGGATGGGACTCTACTTGGCATGGAAGGCAAGCTAGGCAATACGGATATGTATATCTTCTCCTTTGTAACCGACCTTGCGTAACCCTAGCCCCCTCCGGTGTCTATATAAACCGGAGGGTTTAGTCCGTAGGACGACATACAATCATACCCATAGGGTAGCTTCTAGGGTTTAGCCTCTTTGATCTCGTGGTAGATCAACTCTTGTAATACTCATATCATCAAGAACAATCAAGCAGGACGTATGGTATTACCTCCATCAAGAGGGCCCGAACCTAGGTAAACATCGTGTCCCCTGCCTCCTGTTACCATCCGCCTTAGACGCACAGTTCGGGACCCCCTACCCGAGATCCGCCGGTTTTGAAACCGACACAAATCAAATCAAAATAATTGCAAACAAAACTCCCCCTGGGACTCTTGTTAGTTGGAGGCACTCGTTGTTTCGAGCAAGCCATGGATTGATGCTTGTTGGTGGAGGGGGAGTATAAACTTTACCATTCTGTTTGAGAACCGCCTATAATGTGTGTAGCATGGAAGATATCGCCATATCTTGGTTGTTATGTTGACAATGAAAGTATACCGCTCAAAATATTATTCACCTCTATTTCAAAATCAAGCTCTCGCATCTCTACAAATCCCTGCTTCCCTTTGTGAAGGATTAAAAAGCACCAGTTGGAGAGCACTGCTGTCATTTGCATCCATTACTGTTAGTTTACATTGAGTATGACTTGACTGGATCTCTTTTACCATGAATTAAAATGTCTAGTCAGCCCTTGATCTTTAAAGGTGCTCTACATTTATGTTATGCGGTCTCAAAAAGGGCTAGGAAGATACCGTCATGTTATATCATATCATGATTGTTTTGAGAAAGTGTTGTCATCTGAGATTTATTATTATTGCTCGCTAGTTGATTATGCCATTGATATGAGTAAACATGAGACCTAAATGTTATTCTGAATATGGTTAGTTCATAATCTTTGCTGAAAACTTGAATGTTGGCTTTACATATTTACAACAACAAGAGCAAACAGAGTTTGTAAAAGTTTTTCTTTATCATTTTCAGTTTATCAACTGAATTGCTTGAGGACAAGAAATGGTTTAAGCTTGGGGAGTTGATACGTCTCCGTCATATCTACTTTTCCAAACACTTTTGCCCTTGTTTTGGACTCTAACTTGCATGATTTGAATGGAACTAACCCGGACTGACGCTGTTTTCAGTAGAATTGCCAGGATGTTGTTTTTGTGTAGAAATAAAAGTTCTCGGAATGACCTAAAAATCAACAGAGAATTATTTTGGAATGTATAAAAAATACTGGAAGGAAGATCCACATCAGGGGGGCCTCCACCTATCCATGAGGGTAGGGGGCACGCCCTACCCCCCAGGGCGTGCCCCCTGCCACGTGGGCCCCCTGACTCTCCACCGACCTCAACCCGGACTCCATATATTCACTTTCGGGGAGAAAAAAACCAAGGAGAAGGATTCATCATGTTTTATGATACGGAGCCACCGCCAAGCCCTAAACTCTCTCGGGAGGTCTGGTCTGGAGTCCGTTCGGGGCTCTGGAGAGGGGAATCCGTTGCCATTGTCATCATCAACCATCCTCCAGCACCAATTTCATGATGCTCACCGCTGTGCGTGAGTAATTCCATCGTAGGCTTGCTGGACGGTGATGGGTTGGATGAGATTTATCATGTAATCGAGTTAGTTTTGTTAGGGTTTGATCCCTAGTATCCACTATGTTCTGAGATTGATGTTGCTATGACTTTGCTATGCTTAATGCTTGTCACTAGGGCCCGAGTGCCATGATTTCAGATTTGAACCTATTATGTTTTCATCAATATATGAGAGTTCTTGATCCTATCTTGCAAGTTATAGTCACCTACTATGTGTTATGATCCGGCAACCCTGAAGTGACAATAATTGGGACCACTCCCGGTGATGACCGTAGTTTGAGGAGATCATGTATTCACTATGTGTTAATGCTTTGGTCCAGTACTCTATTAAAAGGTGGCCTTAATATCCCTTAGTTTCCAATAGGACCCCTCTGCCACGGGAGGGTAGGACAAAAGATGTCATGCAAGTTCTTTTCCATAAGCACGAATGACTATATTCGGAATACATGCCTACATTACATTGATGAACTGGAGCTAGTTCTGTGTCACCCTAGGTTATGACTGTTACATGATGAACCGCATCCGGCATAATTCTCTATCACCGATCCATTGCCTACGAGCTTTCCATATATTGTTCTTCGCTTATTTACTTTTCCGTTGCTATTGTTACAATCACTATAAAACACCAAAATTGTTACTTTTGCTACCGTTACCTTTTACCACCATTACCACTACTATCATATTACTTTGCTACTAAACACTTTGCTGCAGATATTAAGTTTCCAGGTGTGGCCGAATTGACAACTCAGTTGCTAATACTTGAGAATATTCTTTGGCTCCCCTTGTGTCGAATCAATAAATTTGGGTTGAATACTCTACCCTCGAAAACTGTTGCGATCCCCTATACTTGTGGGTTATCATGGTGTAACACCCTCGATGCGACTATAGCTCCCACGTGTCGAGGCACGACTTAGAGACATAATCGCATTGAAGGCATATGTCGCAAGTTAGGCAATCTTCACAACATCCCATGTAATATGATAATAAAAGGGGAGATAACATAGTTGGCTTACACTCGCCATGTCAATCAAGTACATAAATAACATTACAACATCCAAACACTCATGGACCGACTACGGCGCCAAAATAAAAGAGAACCCAACAAGCGACACGGTCCCGTTCACCCCCAACTGGGCACCACTACTGATCATCGGGAAAGGAAACATAGTAACGTTGAGAGTCTTCGTCGAACTCCCACTTGAGCTCATACGCGTCTCCTGGAGCGGAATCATCAGGCCCTGCATCTGGTGTAATAGTAATCTGTGAGCCACAGGGACTCAGCAATCTCGCACCCTCGCGATCAAGACTATTTAAGCTTATAGGTAAGGCAAGGTAAAATATGAGTGGAGCTGCAGCAAGCGACTAGCAAGTATGGTGGCTAACATATTCGCAAAAGAGAGCGAGAAGAGGAGGCAAAGCGCGAGCGAGAAACTAGCGAGCAACCTGCGCAAACATTACCCCAACACCGTGTCCACTTCCCGGACTCCGCCGAGAAGAGGCCATCAGGGTAACACACTCAGTTTGTTCATTTTAATTAATTAAGGTTCAAGTTATCTACAACCGGACATTAACAAATTCCCATCTGCCCATAACCGCGGGCACGGCTTTCGAATGTTCAATCCCTGCAGGGGAGTCCCAACTTAGCCCATGACAAGCTCTCACGGTCAACGAAGGAATAGACCTCCTCCCAAGACGTTCCGATCAGACTCGGTATCTCGGTTACTCAAGACAACTCCGACAATGGTAAAACAAGTCCAGCAACACCGCCCGTTGTGCCGACAAATCCCGATAGGAGCTGCACATATCTCGTTCTCAGGGCACACCGGATAAGCTAAGCGTACGGGAGCCAACGTAACCCAAGTTGCCAAGGGACGGCCCCGAACGGTGCTCTAGGTTGGACCAACACTCAGAGGAGCACTGGCCCGGGGGGGTTAAAAATAAGATGACCCTTGAGTCCGCGAAACCCAAGGGAAAAGGCTAGGTGGCAAATGGTAAAACCAAGGTTGGGCATTGCTGGAGAAGTTTTATTCAAGGCGGACTGTCAAGGGGTTCCCATTATAACCCAACCGCGTAAGGAACGCAAAATCCGGGAACATAACACCGATATGACGGAAACTAGGGCGGCAAGAGTGGAACAAAACACTAGGCGAGAGGCCGAGCCTTCCACCCTTTACCAAGTATATAGATGCATTAAGATAACAAAGTAATATAATGATATCCCAACAAGTAAATAAATGTTCCAACAAGGAACGGCCTCCAATCTTCACCTGCAACTAGCAACGCTATAAGAGGGGCTGAGCAAAGCGGTAACATAGCCAATCAAGGTTTGCTACGACATGGTGGGTTAGAGGTTTGACATGGCAATTTGGGAGGCTTGCAAGCAAGTGGTAGGCATCGTAGCATTGGCATAGCCAAAGAGCGAGCAAACTAGCATAGCAAAGATAGTAGTGATTTCGAGGGTATGATCATTTTGCCTGCACAGTTGTCAGAGTTGACTAGATCCTCGAAAGCAAACTCAACGGGATCCTCGTTAGCGAACTCGTCTCCCATCTCTACCCAAACAATAAAAACAAGCAAAAAGGATACAATCAACCACGTGCAAACTCAAACAACACGATGCAAAGATGATATGCTATGCGGGATGCGATGCGGGATGCAAAATGCAAGATATGACAGGAAATGCATGAACCAGGCCTCAACCTAGAATTCCAAGTATGCCACTGAAAAGATTAGATGAAATCGCTTGAAAACGATATAAAGAACGCCGGAATCGGAGTTACGGTTTGGAAATGGCAAGCGATTCAAAAATGACACCGGTCTGCGATTTACAGCAAGTAGGCATCTAAATGCAATGAGATGACCATGCTACAGCACCCAAACATGACAACAAAATACATGGCAGGGATGCACAAAAGATGCTTAACAAAAATCTAGCACTGAGCTACGGCCAATTCATCCATTAACAGGTTCAAACAAGCATGGTAAAAATGCAAATGGCAAACAGATCTCAGACTTAGTGAAATTAACACTTGTCTGGAATTTCAGATCAGGTAGCCCTCTTCGGAGCGACAAAACTACCTGCTACAGGACCTGAACATGGCAAAGTAAAGCCTGGCATGGAGCTACTCAAAGAGCTTAACAAAAGTCCCTTAGTGACCTTGAGCCAAAAGGGATCAAAAAATACAATTGCAAGTATGTGAACATAGCAAAAACATAATCAGTTTTCAGACTTAGTGAAAAACTGACACATGCTGAAACAGATCTCAAGTAGGCACGTTTACGAGCTCGATGCACTCACTACGGTGCAAGTCATGACAAGATAATCATACACCCATCAAGAAGGAACAAAATGCAAGCTAGACATGGCAAGAACAATAGCATAGCATGCACAGATCAACTACAACATCACCGGCAAAATTGCAAACAAGTTGACAATCTGCCCAGATTCACAAAGTAGCTAAACTAGAGCTCGATTGACTCAAGCTAGGTTGCTCCATAATTGCAAACAAAGACATGGATGGACAAAGCACTACAAGATTAATAAAACATCTTTCTGATCATCCTCAAAAGAGGCACGGATCACTAGGAAACAACATGAACATATGACAACATGAGATAAACAGCTCCAGGACTTAGTGAAATTACTAAGTCCCTGAAAACAGAATTAGCAAGTGCACCACTTTGCAAGCTTGCACAAGTCACCACACTCATCACAAAAATACATGGGTTGCACCTCTGGAAAGATGACAAAACCCTTAACAAAACACATGTAGAACTCACGGGCATAGCATGCACACAATAATCATGGAAAAAATGACAAAAGTGCTAAACGGAGTAGCAGATCTGACAATTTACTCAAGTAGCCCTCTTCTAACAGCATTTCGGGCATCAAGATGAGCTCCAATGAAAATGATGCAATGGAATGAACTGATGTACTCTCTGATATAAACATTTTGATATGCTATATGCATGAATCGGAGCTACGGATGCAAAGTTACAGAGCCGCGAACATGAGCACTTGGACTGAGAATTTCGGGACTTGGACAAAAAAATCAACCTCTAGGGTTTTTTGGATCTAGATCTCGCGCACGGAAATTAAGGAACTCCGGCGAGGAACTGTAGCTGCCGGAGAGGAGGAGGTTGCCGGTGACAAGGGGGGAGGCCGGACGGCGGCGGCCGGCGGGCACGGACGCCGGTGGCCGGGGGCGGCGGCGCAGGGCGCGATGGCGACGGCTGGTGGTGGCGCCGGCGGGCGGAGGCAGCGGGGCCGGCGAGGAGCTCCGGGCGGAGATGGCGCGCGGCGGCGGTCGCGGCGCCGGCGCGGTGGCGGTGCGGAGGCGGCGAGCGGCGTGCGGGGGAAGACGAGGCGGGCGGCGGCGATGCGCTCTGGCTCGAGCGGCGGAGGAGGAGGGCCCGCTCCGGGCCTGGCGGGCCGGCGGGAGTGGCAGTGGCGGGCGATGTGGGCGCGCCCGGGTGGACGAATCCCGGGGCGCCACGTGGCGGCGGAGAGGCGGGCCGGACAATGTCCGTCGACAGGTTTTCGTCCGGCATGGCGCGGGGACGATTTCTAGGGTTTCGGAGGTAGGAGGAGATCCGAAAATCGGGGGGTGTTTAAATAGGCATAGAGGGAGCTAGGAGAGTCCAAATGAGGTGCGGTTTTCGGCCACGCGATCGTGATCGAACGCTCTAGATGATGGATCAGAGTTTGGTGGGTTTTGGGCCAAATTGTAGGGGTGTTGGGCTGCAACACACACGAGGCCTTTTCGGTCCCTCGGTTAACCGTTGGAGTATCAAACGAAGTCCGAATGGTATGAAACTTGACGGGCGGTCTACCGGTAGTAAACCAAGGCCGCTTGGCAAGTCTCGGTCCAATCCGGAAATATTTAATCCCCACACACGAAAAAAAGTTAGAAATGACCACCGGAGGAGAACGAAGCGCCGGAATGCAAAACGGACAACGGGGAAAATGCTCGAATGCATGAGATGAACACGTATGCAAATGCAATGCACATGATGACATGATATGAGATGCATGACAACGACAACAACACACGGAGACAAAGACCCGAACCCGAGGAAATAAAATAACTTAACGCCAGAAACGGCAAGAGTTGGAGTACAAATTGGGAAAGTTACATCCGGGGTGTTACAACACTCCACCACTACGAAAGGATCTCGTCCCGAGATCTAGGAGTGAAAGAACGCCGGGTACTCAAAACGGAGGTGATCCTCGCGTTCCCAGGTAGCTTGACGGTCGGAATGGTGTGACCACTTGACTTTGAGAAATTTGATTGACTTGTTGCGAGTCTTGCGTTCAGTCTCTTCAAGAATAGCAACTGGGTGCTCGTGATAAGAGAGATCTTCTTGGAGCTCAATGTCCTCGAAGTTGACGGTGCGGTCAGGAGTCTTGAAGCACTTTCGAAGCTGAGAGACATGGAACACGTCATGAACATTTGCAAAGTTTGAAGGAAGCTCGAGTTGATAGGCGAGGTCGCCTCTCTTGCTGACAATCTTGAAAGGTCCCACGTATCTGGAGGCAAGCTTCCCTTTGATACCGAAGTGACGAGTACCTTTCATAGGAGAGACGCGGAGGTAAACATGATCTCCAATCTCGAAAGCCAAATCGCGGTGCTTACTATCATAGTAGCTCTTCTGGCGGGATTGGGTTGCTTTGAGGTTATCACGAATGACTTTGCACATTTCTTCTGCCTCTGTGATTAAGTCATTACCCAAAAGCTGACGTTCACCGGTTTCAGACCAGTTGAGAGGGGTACGGCACTTCCTGCCATACAGAATTTCAAATGGGGCCTTGCCCGAACTTGCTTGAAAACTATTGTTGTAGGAGAATTCAGCATAAGGAAGACAATCCTCCCACTTCATGCCGAAGGAGATCACACAAGCCCTGAGCATATCTTCAAGAATCTGGTTGACACGCTCGACTTGACCGCTAGTTTGAGGATGGAAAGTTGTGCTGAAGCGGATGTTGGTGCCCATGGCCTTCTGAAAAGAATCCCAAAACTTCGAGGTAAAGATGCTGCCACGGTCTGAAGAGATCACTTGTGGAATACCGTGCAGAGAGACAATATGAGAGGTATAGAGTTCCACCAATTGAGCTGCAGTGATCGACTCTTTGATAGGCAGAAAGTGAGCCACTTTGGTGAGTTTGTCGATGATAACGAATATAGCATCATTGCCATGATTGGACTTTGGAAAGCCAGTCACGAAGTCCATTTCAATGTGGTCAAACTTCCATTCTGGAATGGCAAGAGGTTGGAGGAGACCAGCTGGCCTTTGGGGTTCTTCCTTCACTCTTCTGCAGACATCACATTCATTCACGAATTGAGCGATTTCGCGCTTCATTCGATTCCACCAATAAGCTTACTTGAGGTCCTGATACATCTTCGTGCTCCCAGGGTGGATGGAGAGAAGAGAATTGTGAGCCTCGTTCATGATCACTTTACGGAGGTCACCTTTGGGTACAACAATATGATCCTCGAAGAAGAGAGTGTCCTTGTCATCAAGGCGGTAGCACTTGTACTTGGATTGACTCTTGGCAATCCCAATCTTCACCTTTTTCACCATGGCATCAAGAAGCTGAGCTTGGCGAATCTGGTCTTCCAAGGTAGGAGAGACTTGAAGGTTGGCGAGGAAACCTTGAGGAACAATTTGCAGATTAAGTTTGCGGAAAGCTTCACAAAGCTCCGGTTGATAAGGCTTGAGAATCAGACTGTTGCAGTAGGCCTTCCTGCTCAAAGCGTCAGCAATCACATTGGCCTTGCCTGGAGTATACTCAATACTCGGATTATACTCTTGAATCATTTCGACCCATCGAGTTTGCCTGAGGTTGAGATTAGGCTGAGTGAAGATGTACTTGAGACTCTTGTGATCAGTGAAAATGTCCACTTTTCTACCCAATAGAAGATGTCTCCAAGTCAAAAGAGCATGCACAACTGCTGCCAACTCGAGATCATGAGTGGGGTAGTTCTTCTCATTAGGCTTCAACTGGCGAGAGGTATAAGCAACAACTTTCTTCTCTTGCATCAATACTGCACCAAGACCTTGGAGAGAGGCATCACAAAAGACCTCGTACGGCTTGGATTCATCAGGCGGAGTCAGAACTGGAGCAGTGATCAACTTGTCTTTCAAAGTGTTGAAAGCAATGTCACACTCCGGAGACCAAACGTACTTGACGTGCTTCTGGAGAAGATTAGAGAGAGGCTTCGCGATCTTAGAAAAGTTTTCAACGAATCTTCGGCAATAGCTTGCGAGACCGAGAAAACTGCGGAGTTGCTTCACGTTCTGAGGAGGTTCCCAATTCACAATTGCAGACACCTTCTCAGGATTCACGGCAATGCCCTTGGCAGAGATGATATGACCAAGATAAAGAACCTCATTGAGCCAAAATTCACACTTGGAGAACTTGGCGTAGAACTGATGTTCCCTGAGCTTATCAAGAACCAAACGCAAATGCTTGGCATGATCTTCCTTGTTCTTCGAGAAAACCAGAATGTCGTCGAGATAGACCAAAACGAAGTCATTGGTGTAGGCGTTGAAGATGAAGTTCATCATGCGAGAGAACGTCGGAGGAGCGTTGACGAGGCCAAAAGACATTATAGTGTATTCATAAGAACCAAAGCTTGTCCTGAAAGCCGTCTTGGGAATATCTTGCTCATGGATTCGAATCTGATGATAACCCATACGGAGATCAAGCTTGGAGAATACTTGGGCACCTTTGAGTTGTTCGAACAGCTCATTAATGTTGGGAAGTGGATATTTGTTCTTGATGGTCTTCTTGTTCACTGGACGGTAATCAACACAAAGTCAGTCCGTTCCATCCTTCTTCTTCACAAAAAGAACACCACAACCCCACGGAGAAGAACTAGGCCGGATGAGACCCATTTTCTCTTGAATATCGAGTTGCTTCTTCAGCTCCTTCAACTCTTCAGGTCCGAGCTTGTAAGGACGTTTGCACATAGGTTCCGTACCAGGCTCAAGATCAATAACGAATTCAACTGGCCGAGGCGGAGGCATTCCTGGGAGCTCTTCTGGAAAGACGTCTTGATATTCGCAAACGACTGGAATTTGCGAGATAGCATCCAGTTCACCCTTCTCATTGAGAGAAAACAGACGGATGGTATCATCATTCGCGGCAAAGACAATTACATCCTCAGACAAATGAGTTAATTGAATCTGCCTGGCTGCACAATCAAGCTGAGCCTTGTGCTTAGAAAGCCAATCCATCCCGAGAATAAGATCAATATCCGAGTTACCAAGAACCATTGGAGAAGCCAGAAACTTGAAATCACCCATCATGATAGAAACATCCGGGACTATTGAAGTAGCCCTCATAGACTTAGCCGGAGAAACCACTCCCATAGGTTTACCCAACATTTGTGAAATGAAGTCATGCTTGGAAACAAATGATCTTGACATGAAACAATGTGATGCACCAGTGTCGAAAAGAACTTTTGCTGGAAAAGAGTTAACTGGAAAGTTACCCATGATCACATCTGACGAGTCCTCTGCCTGAGCTGCATTCATCAAGTTGACCTTGGCGTGCTTGGGATTATGCTTGACCACAGCTGTACTTGCCGATCTGACAGGAGGAGGAGGAGGAAGATGCCTCTGGTTGAAACACTTGTTGGCATAGTGACCCTTCTGTTGGCACTTGTTGCACGTGACCTCTAAAAGCGGACGGTGATACGGAGCACTCGATCTTGGAGCTTGAGACAAAGTCTTGTTCTGAAAGCCAGGGTTGGGTGGGTGGGAAGAACCACTGCCACCTTTGCTCTTCTGCTGATACGGCTGACGGAACGGAGGAGGAGGAAGCCAAAACTTCTGCTGCTTGGCCACTTGAGTAGAGGAAGAAGGAGTAACATCTCTGACTCGCTTCTTGGAAGCATCACACCTCAACTGAGCATCCTCTTGCTTCAGTGCCATGTTGTAGAACTCATCGTATCTCAAGGGCTCAAAGAGGACAAGAGCGAGCTGAATATCTTCTCTGAGACCACCCCTGAACTGATATATCATGCTCTTCTCATCAGGGACGTCCTGCTTGGCAAAGCGGGTGAGCTTCTGGAACAACTTGTTGTAGTCATAGACAGACAAAGAGCCTTGCTTCAGATTGTGGAATTCCTCACGCTTGCTTTAAACCACGCTCTGGGGAATATGATGAGCCCTGAAATCTCGACGGAGATCATCCCAAGTGATAACACGTCCACCTCTGGAGTCCTTGTACTGCTGGAACCATTCTGCAGCTTGATCTTTGAGCTGGAAGGAAGTGAACTTAACAAAGTCCTCAGGCCTGACGTTACTGCACTCGAAATGCTTGCACAGATCCACAAGCCAATCGTCAGCATCGGTTGCCTCAACACAATTGCTGAAAGTCTTTGGCCCATTAGCAAGGAACTGATTGAGTGAAGCAAAGTGATTCTGATTGCTGCCTTGATTCCCTTGGTTGCCTTGATTGCGCTCTTGAAGAATTTGCATGATCAACTGTGTGTTTGCATTGGTTGCGGCCATCACAGCTTGCCATGCCTCCGGAGGAGGGGGAGGTGGTGGCGGATCAGGATTTGGAGTCGTGCGCGTTGGAGGAGCCATCCTGAAGAGGTTGACCACCATTAGCACATTGACAGATAAATATTGAAGCTGAATCCAACGGAATGAAAATTGCAACATATAGTCTTCACATCCAAACAAAATGAACGAATGCATTCCTCTTGAAATGGTCACATATCCATAAATTGAGAAGCCACGTAGAATTAAGGTAGAGAAATAAATCAACAAGGTACGGATCAGGAACGAATAATCGATAAGAAATCCCAATCTCAAACCAATATCCGTGGAAGAAGAACTAGAGCTACTAGAATTCCCACCTATGGAACTCCCGAACCTTTCTGGTTATGCAATCGGGTGTTGGGGTTACAGGGGTAGCATAATATCTCACCCAAACTAGCAATTCCTACATCCAGCTGTATCCATCCTTCAACACATAACCAAGAAACCTTCGGAAACCATCTACCTCAACCTTCGAAAAGCATCCGTTATACAAGTTATGGCGATACTCCCGAACTCCCGCCCCAGTACTGGGTGGCGTCGAGGTTATCTCACCAACGAACTGCATAAAAGAGATTTTCGATGTTGGCGTACTAAACTCAGGTATTCCAGAACTGCAACGATAAAATTATGATGACAACACCTCAGAGTTCAACTCCCCGGGACACTTCCACTAAACCCCTGACAGGAGGCACCAAGACAATGTTCTCATCATAAAACCATCGGAACGATTCCAAGATACTCGCGTGATCCTAAAAAAATTTAGTGAAATTTGAGAAGAGAATAGTCAAAACTCTACGTCAGGATGCCTTACCAGAGCGATGAGGAGACTGGGAAGTAAAAGAATTCCTAATCTCTCCGATATATAATTCCTAATGACTCAAAACATTTTTTTTCTAGACACAACTCGGCCGCTAAAAACGATCAAGCAACGGGGATCCTAAGGTCGGGGAAGGCTCTGATTACCAACTTGTAACACCCTCGATGCGACTATAGCTCCCACGTGTCGAGGCACGACTTAGAGACATAATCGCATTGAAGGCATATGTCGCAAGTTAGGCAATCTTCACAACATCCCATGTAATATGATAATAAAAGGGGAGATAACATAGTTGGCTTACACTCGCCACGTCAATCAAGTACATAAATAACATTACAACATCCAAACACTCATGGCCCGACTATGGCGCCAAAATAAAAGAGAACCCAACAAGCGACACGGTCCCGTTCACCCCCAACTGGGCACCACTACTGATCATTGGGAAAGGAAACATAGTAACGTTGAGAGTCTTCGTCGAACTCCCACTTGAGCTCATACGCATCTCCTGGAGCGGAATCATCAGGCCCTGCATCTGGTGTAATAGTAATCTGTGAGCCACAGGGACTCAGCAATCTCGCACCCACGCGATCAAGAATATTTAAGCTTATAGGTAAGGCAAGGTAAAATATGAGTGGAGTTGCAGCAAGCGACTAGCAAGTATGGTGGCTAACTTATTCGCAAAAGAGAGCGAGAAGAGGAGGCAAAGCGCGAGCGAGAAACTAGCGAGCAACCTGCGCAAACATTACTCCAACACCGTGTCCACTTCCCGGACTCCGCCGAGAAGAGGCCATCACGGTAACACACTCAGTTGATTCATTTTAATTAATTAAGGTTCAATTTATCTACAACCGGACATTAACAAATTCCCATCTTCCCATAATCGCGGGCACGGCTTTCGAAAGTTCAATCCCTGCAGGGGGGTCCCAACTTAGCCCATGACAAGCTCTCACGGTCAACGAAGGAATAGACCTCCTCCCAAGACGTTCCGATCAGACTCGGTATCTCGGTTACTCAAGACAACTCCGACAATGGTAAAACAAGTCCAGCAACACCGCCCGCTGTGCTGACAAATCCCGATAGGAGCTGCACATATCTCGTTCTCAGGGCACACCGGATAAGCTAAGCGTATGGGAGCCAACATAACCCAAGTTGCCAAGGGACGGCCCCGCACGGTGCTCTAGGTTGGACCAACACTCAGAGGAGCACTGGCCCGGGGGGGTTAAAAATAATATGACCCTTGAGTCCGCGAAACCCAAGGGAAAAGGCTAGGTAGCAAATGGTAAAACCAAGGTTGGGCATTGCTGGAGAAGTTTTATTCAAGGCGGACTGTCAAGGGGTTCCCATTATAACCCAACCACGTAAGGAATGCAAAATCCGGGAACATAACACCGATATGACGGAAACTAGGGCGGCAAGAGTGGAACAAAACACTAGGCGAGAGGCCGAGCCTTCCACCCTTTACCAAGTATATAGATGCATTAAGATAACAAAGTAATATAATGATATCCCAACAAGTAAATAAATGTTCCAACAAGGAACGGCCTCCAATCTTCACCTGCAACTAGCAACGCTATAAGAGGGGCTGAGCAAAGCGGTAACATAGCCAATGAACGGTTTGCTAGGACATGGTGGGTTAGAGGTTTGACATGGCAATTTGGGAGGCTTGCAAGCAAGTGGTAGGCATCGTAGCATTGGCATAGCAAAAGAGCGAGGAAACTAGCATAGCAAAGATAGTAGTGATTTCGAGGGTATGATCATCTTGCCTACAAAGTTGTCAGAGTTGACTGGATCCTCGAAAGCAAACTCAACGGGCTCCTCGTTAGCGAGCTCGTCTCCCGGCTCTACCCAAACAAGACAAACAAGCAACAAGGATAAAATCAACCACGTGCAAACTCAAACAACACGATGCAAAGATGATATGCTATGCGGGATGCGATGCGGGATGCAAAATGCAAGATATGACAGGAAATGCATGAACCTGGCCTCAACCTGGAATTCCAAGTATGCCACTGCAAAGATGAGATGAAATCGCTTGAAAACGATATAAAGAACGCCGGAATCGGAGTTACGGTTTGGAAATGGCAAGCGATTCAAAAATGACACCGGTCTGCGATTTACAGCAAGTAGGCATCTAAATGCAATGAGATGAACATGCTACAGCAACCAAACATGACAAAAAAATACATGGCAGGGATGCACACAAGATGCTTAACAAAAGTCTAGCACTGAGCTACAGCCAATTCATCCATTAACAGGTTCAAACAAGCATGGTAAAAATGCAAATGGCAAACAGATCTCAGACTTAGTGAAATTAACACTTGTCTGGAATGTCAGATCAGGTAGCCCTCTTCGGAGCAACAAAACTACCTGCTATAGGACCTGAACATGGCAAAGTAAAGCCTGGCATGGAGCTACTAAAAGAGCTTAACAAAAGTCCCTTAGTGACCTTGAGCCAAAAGGGATCAGAAAATACAATTGCAAGCATGTGAACATAGCAAAAACATAATCAGTTTTCAGACTTAGTGAAAAACTGACACATGCTGAAACAGATCTCAAGTAGGCATGTTTACGAGCTCGATGCACTCACTACGGTGCACGTCATGACAAGATAAGCCTACACCCATCAAGAAGGAACAAAATGCAAGCTAGACATGGCAAGAACAATAGCATAGCATCCACGGATCAACTACAACATCACCGGCAAAATTGCAAACAAGTTGACAATCTGCCCAGATTCACAAAGTAGTTAAAGTAGAGCTCGATTGACTCAAGCTAGGTTGCTCCGTAATTGCAAACAAAGACATGTATGGATAGAGCACTACAAGATTAATAAAACATCCTTACTGATCATCCTCAAAAGAGGCACGGATCACTAGGAAACAACATGAACATATGACAACATGAGATAAACAGCTGCAGGACTTAGTGAAATTACTAAGTCCCTGAAAACAGAATTACCAAGTGCACCACTTTGCAAGCTTGCACAAGTCACCACACTCATCACAAAAATACATGGGTTGCACCTTTGGAAATATGACAAAACCCTTAACAAAACACATGTAGAACTCATGGGCATAGCATGCACACAATAATCATGGCAAAAATGACAAAAGTGCTAAACGGAGTAGCAGATCTGACAATTTACTCAAGTAGCCCTCTTCTAACAGCATTTCGGGCATCAAGATGAGCTCCAATGAAAATGATGCAATGGAATGAAATGATGTACTCTCTGAGATGAACATTTTGATATGCTATATGCATGAATCGGAGGTACGGATGCAAAGTTACAGAGCCGCGAACATGAGCACTTGGACTGAGAATTTCGGGACTTAGACAAAAAATCAACCTCTAGGGTTTTTTGGATCTAGATCTCGCGCACGGAAATCGAGGAACTCCGGCGAGGAACTGTAGCTGCCGGAGAGGAGGAGGTTGCCGGCGACGAGGGGGAGGCCGGACGGCGGCGGCCGGCGGGCACGGACGCCGGTGGCCGGGGGCGGCGGCGCAGGGCGCGATGGCGGCGGCAGGTGGTGGCGCCGGCGGGCGGAGGCGGCGAGGCCGGCGAGGAGCTCCGGGCGGCGATGGCGCGCGGCGGCGGCGCGGCGCCGGCACGGTGGTGGTGCGGAGGCGGCGAGCGGCGCGCGGGGGAAGACGAGGCGGGTGGCGGCGCGGCGCTCTGGCCCGAGCGGCGGAGGAGGAGGGCCCGCTCCGGGCCTGGCGGGCCGGCGGGAGTGGCGGCGGCGGGCGATGTGGGCGCGCCCGGGCGGACGAATCCCGGGGCGCCACGTGGCGGCGGAGAGGCGGGCCGGACAATGTCCATCTGCAGGTTTTCGTCCGACGCGGCGCGGGGACGATTTCTAGTGTTTCGGAGGTAGGAGGAGATCCGAAAATCGGGGGGGTGTTTAAATAGGCATAGAGGGAGCTAGGAGAGTCCAAATGAGGTGCGGTTTTCAGCCACGCGATCGTGATCGAACGCTCTAGATGATGGATCAGAGTTTGGTGGGTTTTGGGCCAAATTGTAGGGGTGTTGGGCTGCAACACACACGAGGCCTTTTCGGTCCCTCGGTTAACCGTTGGAATATCAAACGAAGTCCAAATGGTACGAAACTTGACGGGCGGTTTACCGGTAGTAAACCAAGGCCGCTTGGCAAGTCTCGGTCCAATCCGGAAATATTTAATCCCCACACACGAAAGAAATCTAGAAATGACCACCGGAGGAGAATGAAGCGCCGGAATGCAAAACGGACAACGGGGAAAATGCTCGAATGCATGAGATGAACACGTATGCAAATGCAATGCACATGATGACATGATATGAGATGCATGACAACGACAACAACACACGGAGACAAAGACCCGAACCCGAGGAAATAAAATAACTTAACGCCAGAAACGGCAAGAGTTGGAGTACAAATTGGGAAAGTTACATCCGGGGTGTTACACATGGGTATATCTACTTAATGAAACATAAGTCTGGAACATTTGAGAAGTTCAAAGAATTTCATAGTGAAGTGGAAAATCATCGTAACAAGAAAATCTAGTTTCTACGATCTAATCGTGGAGGTGAATATTTGAGCTATGAGTTTGGACTTCATTTGAAACAATGCGGAATAGTTTTGCAACTCACTCCACCTGGAACACCACAACATAATGGTGTGTCCGAACGTCGTAACCACACTTTGTTAGATATGGTGCGATCTATGATGTCTCTCACTGATTTACCGCTATCGTTTTGGGGTTATGCTTTAGAGACGGCTGCATTCACGTTAAGTAGGGCACCATCAAAATCCGTTGAGACGACACCTTACGAACTGTGGTTTGGAAAGAAACCCAAGTTGTTATTTCTTAAAGTTTGGGGCTGCGATGCTTATGTGAAAAAGCTGTAACCTGATAAGCTCGGACCCAAATCGGAGAAATGTGAACTACAAGAAATATGTCAACTTGTGACCAGCACTATTCGTCACTAAATGGTCACTGTTTTCAATTTGTGACCAAAAACATAAGGTCAAAAGTTGGCGGTCATAAACTGACTATAGCGACCTTTCTTCTGGAATGGTCGTAGACGTTTATGACCAAAATACGTCTACTGTGGCGTTTTGGTCACTAGCAACCTCCCCAGGCCACATAGGCATCCAGCGTGGCAATCTGATCTGGCAGAAGATTTATCCCGGTCCAATTCGATTTTCTACATGGGCCTAGCCCAACAATTCGGCCTTTTTAATGTATTTTTTTCCTGCCAGTTACATAGGCCAAGCCCATTTCAGCCTTTTATTTATTTCTGGGTCGGGGCCTTTTAACTTTGTTTGGGCCATTATATTTTCGGGCTGGTCCCATTTGTCATCTTCTCACACATTAGGCCCACTTGACAGAAAATTCAAAATTGCTCAGATTATTCTCATAAGTGGGTCCCACAAGTCAGGTTTCCATTGCACACATTTTCAAATCACATACATAATCAATATTTCAAACGGAATAGTACAAATGTAGTTCATCAAATAACACTAACTAAGTCTACTACAATCTGTACATAGTCTATTACAACCCAAATATGCCTACTATTACAATATAACAATATTTACAGTCTATTACAGTCAAACAAAAGAGACGACTCTTTGCTGAGTAGGGCTATCCGGCTTTGAACTTCAAATTTCATAGACCTCCTGTTCGTCAATTGCAAGCACCATGCACCTTGGTTGGACATGAAGTGCTTGTCCTCAGTTGCACCATGCACCTTTGATGAAAGAGCTGCGGCTGATCGCTAAAACCTGTGAATATCAAAAAGATCTATTCAGTACAAAAAGTAAATCATGACAATATGTCAGTAGTAATAAATACAGAATCTGAACAAAAAAACTACTCCCAGTTAGAATTATTTTTGTTTTGGTAAGGTATAAGAGCAGCAGGTAAAGATAACATGAACAGATTGTTTGATCAGATAAGCTATATGATTGTATCAACACATGTGTAATGCATGGTATAGGTCAAATCCATGATATGAGACATAGATAAACCAATAGTCTAAGATTAAAAATTCTATAGTCTAAATCAGTAACAGTTTAACAGTCTGTAGTCTAAGTTTCCAAGCTTGTCTACTAAAGAAATTGTATCAACTTAACAATTAGTCATGCATAAGTGTTTGACATCAAAAACATACAAAAGTGCATTCTCAAGATTGACAATTAGGATGCATGCTCTGAACATACAGAAGTTTTACAGAGCAGCAGCAATGGCATCACAGTTGAGCTGCCAGACCAAAACAAAGTCATGTATGTATGTATGTAACAAAATCAGCCAAACTTAATATGCATCATCAGCTGATTAAAAGCAGTGGATAATAGTATAGTTCATCAAATGATATGGGCAGCTAGCCAAGTTTCCTAATGGGAAGAGCTCACAAGAGCAGACAAAGAAATGTATATTTTAAACTAGACTAGATTGCAGGGGGGAAAGGAGACGGGATGTGTGGCGTTACCAAGGTAACACTCCTAATTTTTCTCATGGAAGTATCATGATAGACACAGGCAGCTACCAACAAGAAGAGGAAAATGGAAAATGCAGGCTACATGACCGAGGTTCTACCAACAAGAACCAACCAAATTAACCCAGCAAGTTAGTCAGATGAGGCAAGCAGCCCAGATGCATAAGGGTGGATTGTTCAGTTCACTTCAGTTCAAGCTACCTAGAAGAGAATGTCAGGACAACTGGCTGGGTTCACTTCTTGTGCACCCTACAGTCTGGGGAGTTTGGCTGCATGCGTCTGTGTTGTTGAAATCGATGGCTAGGCCGACCGGGCTCGTGTCCTTCAGGCTCGATGACTTGCGCTTCTGCTGCAGCACCAAGAATGACATTGTTAATGTAGTCAAGGTAGCCAGACAGTAGGGTAATTCAGGTTTCAACTAACAGTTGTACTGCCTGTGCTGTGTGTGTACCAGATTAAATTAAATCAGTAAACACTTGAGCTTTTATGGTTGGGTTGGTTGGTGCTTTTACCTTGGTGGAATTGCCAGCGGAGTGCTTCCTTTCGGACCGATGTTTCTGCTCCTTCTGCAGTAAGCACAGTAGCGTCTTGTTGGATTCGTCAACAGCTCTTTTCTCCTCGAATAACTTAACCTTAAATTAAACATGCAAAAGAAACTTCAAACTGTCAAGACTACATTAGTGCTGCATGAAGCAATGTTCACTGAGAGGGTGATAAGTTGCAGGTACAGAACATAGGTGTTGCAAGTACAAGAGTGAGATAACATGTTACCTCCTCTGCTTTTTTTAGGTTGGTCTTGAGTATCTTCTTGTCCCTCTGCGGCGCTTGCACTTGTTCAGTAAGTTGCGCGTGAGTAAGATGAATGTTGGAGGACCAGGTTGGTTAAACAGCACTCCACTAGTAATTATACAAAGCAGCCACCGCAGTAGCATATAGGAGTATCATGCAAGCAAGCAGAGTGTTCAATGATGGTGATGGAGCTCTACAGTTGATCCAACACCAAATCACCTGATTGAAGGTGATGGAGCTCTACTACAGTTGACAGACCAAAAACAAACAATGTAACAAGACCAACTAGTCAAACTGAATATGCATCAAGTGATTAAAATCCGTGGAAGATATAATTAGTCATCAACTGACACAACTAACTAATTTTCCTTTCCCAATGGCAGAGCACACAAGAGCAGACAGTAAATCATATCCAGAATGTAGCAATCAGTGGATAACAGGAGCCATCAAGCATGAAATCGACTGATAATATGAGCGAGGAAAGGGATACGGGGTGTGGTGATGTTACTGACATCGGGGGCGTCCCTGAGGCGCTTGCGTAGGTCGTTGCTCTCCCAGGCGAGCTCTTCGCATGACTCCATGGCGCGCTTGAGGTCGCGCTCATAGAGGCCGCACTCCTTCTCAAGCCTGGCTGGGCGGCGAGATGGTCGCGCGCAGCCGCCACGACCTCCTTCTCCTCCACGCAGCGCCAGATCCCCTCCGCGATCATCGCCGACTTGTTTTGCACGCACGGCACGGGGCCATTCCGATCCATCAGGCATTCTGGCGAACAGGTATAGTGCGCGAGTAACCACCACAGCAAAATGGACGGGGGAGGGGGAAGAGGGGCGGACTGACCCTGAGGAGGTCGATGCATTGGGCGGCGGCGTGGAGGTCCTCCTCGAGCGCGAAGACGCGGCCCTGGAGGCAGCCGCGCAGGTCCTATGAGACGGCGAGGTTGAGGCAGAGCGAGCGGTCGGGCACGGGGAGGCAGGGGGCATACTTTGTCTGGCGAAGCACCCCACCCACGCCGCCGGCGAGCCACTGGTCCAGCTGGTGGTGGTGCTGCATGATGGCTGCGCCCTGGACCGGATCCGGTGCTGCACCTCTAGCCCGCGGATCCAGAGCTCGGTCGCCATGGCTGCGCCGCGGGCTAGGTTTTCGGTGCTTGGGAAAGAATCAAAAGGTGGGGGGCGCCAGCAGTGGTGGGGTAGAGGAGAAGGTGGGGGTCTCCGGCGGTCTCGAACAAGGTGAGGGGCGGGTGGCGCAGGGGAGGGGAGAAAGGAAGGAGAATAGAGTGAGGGGAGAAAGAAAGGAGGCGGCGGGGGGTGGATGGAAAATGTGCAGAGGACTCATGAGATCTAGGGTTTCGGCTTAGGTGGGCTTTGGGTGAGGACAGCTGTTGGATCCAGGAGCATCCGACGGTGATCCATCCACGATCCGCGTGAAACACCCACGGACCAATCAAAATGCAATACACGCATACCATGTCATGACCATCTAAATTGGTCACAGTTAACTAAAAAATTGGTTGTAGTTGACTAAAAATTCATTTTCTATTTTTCAAGTGCCCAAAATGAGTTTTTTTGTGAAGGACCTACCATATATTTGTTGCAATATTGGACCAAATCATTTTTATAAAATAGTAGGCCATGTATAGTGCACGAATAACAAAATGGTTGGGTGTCAAAATTTTCGATCCACCTCTCGTGAAAAAGACAAATTTCCACCGATTCAGCTGGAAGCGGGTCAAATTTGAACTGCAGCTGCCTCATAGTTTGCTATTTATTTTTTCCAAAAGTCATTTCTAGGTATATAAGTACCTATTTAATCAGAGAAACACCAAAAAAATCCAAGATTCAGCCACTAGCTAGGAACGGTCATTCCCGTCGATTTGATAGCATTTTGAAACGGGCATAAAAATTTCAAAAAAATCAAAAAATTGGGAAACCTTCGCATTGTGTCATTATATGTGGCCAAGTTCCCAGGAAAAATAACAAACTTGTAATATGGCAATTATTTTAAAAGAAGTTCTCATAAACGAGCTATCACGTGTGGAGATCAATGGCTTTCAAGCCAAATGATCAATCTTATGGCCACATTCGTGGCATAGTCTGTTCAAATGATCTCATATTGTGCACAAGGGTGCATATTGGAATGGCAAACAATGTTGCCTAAGGAAGTTTTCATTTTCTTTGCATGGAAAATCCATTTTCCATTTTCCGAGTGCCCGAATTGAGTTCGTTTTGTGAAGGATCTACCATATATTTGTTGCAAAATTGGACCAAAACATTTTTCTAAAATACTAGGCCATATTTGATTCAAAATTGACCAAATGGTTGGGTGTCAAAAGTTTTGATCCACCTCTGGTGAAAAAGACAAATTCCTGCTGATTTAGTTGGAAGCGGGTCAAATTTGAACTGCAGCTGCCTCAAAGTTTGCTCTTTATTTTTTCCAAAAATCATTTCTAGGTACATAAGTATCTATTTAATCATAGAAACACCAAAAAAATTCCAAGATTCAACCACTGGCTAGGAACGGTCATGCCCGCGGTTTTGACCGCATTTTGAAACGGGCATAAAAAATTAAAAAAATTAAAAAATTGGGAAACCTTTGCATTGTGTCATTATATGTGACCAGGTTTCCAGGAAAAATAATAAACTTATAATATGGCAATTATTTTAAAAAAGTGTTCTTGGAAATGACCTATCACGCGTGAAGATTTAGGGTTTTCAAGCCAAATGATCAATCTTATGGCCACATTCATGGCATAGTTTGTTCAAATGATCTCATAGTGTGCACAAGGGTGCATATTGGAATGGCAAACAATGTTGCGTAAGGGAGTTTTCATTTTCTTTGTACGAAAAATCAATTTTTCATTTTTCGAGTGCCCAAAAGGAGGTTTTTTGTGAAGGACCTCCCAAATAATTGTTGCAAAATTGGACGAAATCAATTTTATAAAATACTAGGACATATTTAATGCACAATTGACAAAATGGTTGGGTGTAAAAGGTTTTGATCCACCTCTCGTGAAAAACACAAATTTCCATCGATTCAGTTGGAAGCGGGTCAAATTTGAACTGCAGTTGCCTCATAGTTTGCTATTTATTTTTTCCAAAAATCATTTCTAGGTACATAAGTACCTATTTAATCAGAGAAACACCAAAAAAAAATTCAAGATTCAACCACTAGCTAGGAATGGTCATTCCCGCCATTTTGACCGCATTTTGAAACGGGCATAAAAATTTCAAAAAAAACAAAAAATTGGGAAACCTTCGCATTGTGTCATTATATGTGGCCAAGTTCCCAGGAAAAATAACAAACTTGTAATATGGCAATTATTTTAAAAAAGTGTTCTCAAAATCGAGCTTTCACGTGTGGATATCAATGGCTTTCAAGCCAAATGATCAATCTTATGGCCACATTCATGGCATAATTTGTTCAATCCCATATTGTGCACAAGGGTGTATATTGGAATGGCAAACAATGTTGCCTAAGGAAGTTTTCATTTTCTTTGGACGAAAAAACCATTTTCCATTTTTCCAGTGCCCAAAAGGAGGTTTTTTTGTGAAGGACCTCCCAAATAATTGTTGCAAAATTGGACCAAATCATTTTTATAAAATACTAGGCCATATTTAATGCACAGTTGACAAAATTGTTGGGCGTTAAAAGTTTTGATCCACCTCTGTTGAAAAAGACAAATTCCCGCTGATTCAGCAGGAAGCGGGTCAAATTTGAACTGCAGCTGCCTCATAGTTTACTATTTATTTTTTCCAAAATTCATTTATAGTTACATAAGTACCTATTTAATCATAAATACATGGTTTGATGGCGATACGTCGAGGTTTGGGCGGTGGCCAAGGCCCCCAACTCTAGAGCGCGTAAACTCGCATGCCCGATGCGTGGTCACCGCGTGACCGTGGTGTTGCCATGTGTTCTGGGCGTGAGTTTTTGCTGAGGATGATCATATACTAAGAAGAATGTCTTCGCAAATTTCCACATCAAAAGGAGGATCCTAGGTGGTACTTGCTTTGCAAAGTACCACACTGGACAGAAATATGAATGTTGATGCTGGTCTCAAAATAATGAATGGATTGAGCTGAAATTTGGTGGAGGATGATTATTTGGGCATTGGAAAGCACCGTAGAAAATTGATACAATTTGGACATGCCAAAGTGGTACTTCCTTCACAATGCTCTTCTATGGACAGAAACTTGGGAAAACTAGTGAGAGAAATTGGATGAATGAAATGAGCTCAAATTTGGTGTAGGTAAGTTACATAGGTATGGTTATGCCTTGGTAGATTTTCAGATCATTTGGGTAAGCCTAGATAGTACTTACTTCACAAAGCTTCTCTCGACATAGAAACTTTGGAAATTTCCTGAGAAAGATTTACTAGGAAAATGGAGCTGAATATTATCATGTGGCAATGATTTGGGTATGTAAGAGTGCCCAAATAGTTTGAGGTTAATAGGAGGGGTCTAGATAACACTTGCTTTGCAACGTGCCAATCTGGCCATAAAATATAAATTGAACCTGGGCTCACATAGATAATTTGCCTTAGCTGCAATTTGGAGGAGGGTGATAATTTGGGCATGTGAAGGAACTGTATAAATTTCATGTCATTTGGATATATAAAAAAGGTACTTCCTTCACAATGCTTCTAGGTGGACAAAAACTTTGGAAATTTGCCGAGCAAGATTTGCCTGGCAAATGGAGCTGAATTTTGTCATGCGGTAATGATTTGGATAGGAAAGAGTGCCCAAGAATTCTTAGGGCAATCAAGAATATATAAATAGAACTTCCTTCATAAAGTGATGTTGTGAACAGAATAGGAAAATGAATATTGTTGAATTATTTTTGAACTAGGCAAGGAAGTATTTTTACATATTTGACGAAGATATGACCCAAAGAATTTATGAGATTTTTTTGGGAATTTTCGGAATGACAGAAATATAGGTTGCTTCACAACCTAGGGCAAAAATTGACACATGGACATGACACATAGGCAAAACTGATGAGGTGGCGCCAAGTCATACCAATCCACCACAATTGACAAGGTTATGACCATCTATATTGGTCATGATCAGCTAGAAATAAAGTAGCGGACTAGTGCTCTCTGCTTTATGACCATTTCGTGTAAGGAAATTACGACCTTTTTGACCAAAATGGTCGCAATGGTTTAGGGTTTGGAGCCCCCCGAACAGCTTTTGACCAATTGGTCTAAAATGGTCATACATTTAGGACCAATTCTTCCAGGGTCACTGACAGAAGGTCATAAGTTGACATATTTCTTGTAGTGGTCTCTTCATAGGATACCCAAAGGAGACTGTTGGGTACAACTTCTATCACAGAT